>NC_139160.1:24787418-25080081 GCF_964270905.1 Leucopleurus acutus
GTTCTTATAGTTTTTAGTGGATTCCTTAGAATTTTCTATATATGTAAGATTATGTTCTCTGCAAATAATGGTAGTTTTACTTCTTTCTTTCCAATCTGGATGCCTTTTGTTTCAGTTTCTTACCTAGTTAGTCTAATTGGCTAGACTCTCCAGTACAATGTTAAACTGGTGTGGCATGGACATCCTTGTCTTGTTACTCATCAAGGAAGAAAGCACTCA
Source organism: Leucopleurus acutus (assembly GCF_964270905.1). Taxonomy (NCBI): domain Eukaryota; kingdom Metazoa; phylum Chordata; class Mammalia; order Artiodactyla; family Delphinidae; genus Leucopleurus; species Leucopleurus acutus. The sequence goes on from NC_139160.1 coordinate 24,787,638, forward strand.
GTCTTTCACCATTAAGTGTGATGTTAGCTGTGGTTGTGGGTTTTTTGTAGATACCCTTTATCAGTGTGAGGAAGCTTCCTCACATTCTTAGTTTATTGAGTGTTCTTATCATGAAAGAGTGTTGAATTTTGTCAAATGCTTTTTATGCAGCTATTAAGATGATCACGTGGTTTTTTTCCCTTCATTCTATTAATGTGGTGTGTTATATTAATTGAATTTCATGTGAAACTTGCATGATAATATGCAAACTTGCATCCCTGGGATAAAGCCCACTTGGTCATAGTGTGTAATCTTTTCTTAATATATTGCTGGATTTAGGTTCACTATCATTTTGTTGAGGATTTTTGCATCTGTTTTCATAAAAGATATTGATCTGTAGTGTTCTTTTCTTGTGATGTCTTTTTCTGGTTTTGGTATCAGTATAATACTGGCCTCAGAATCAGTTGAAAACTGTTCCTTGTGAACAATTCTAACAATTCTTGCAAAGAGCTTCTATTAATTCTTCTATAAACGTCCAGTAGAATCCAGTGGTGAAGCCATATGGGCCTGGACTTTCCTTTGTAGGTAGTTTTTAAGTCACTAACTCAGTCTCTGTACTTGTTATAGGCAACCTGAGATCTTAAGGGTATTAGGTTATATGAGGCTAGGACTTAGGAATGTCTTACCTATTGCTTACACCTTCCCTCCACGGGATTCCAAACCAAGGGAGCTATAAACACAAGAAAACTAGCCAAAAGGGACACAAAGTACATATATATATATATATATATATATATATATATATATATATATATACACACTAATTTATGAGTAAATGGACCAGTACCCAGCTACCCTTGATGTAGGTGTAGCAAAAATGAAGAAAGCAAGACCTGGGCCTGGCAGCTGAAGCAGGTCTTCTTGCTTCCTTCCCTTAGACTCTAAGCCATATTTGCAGAAGCCCCAGCCTTAACTCCCCTCTCAGGTGCAGGCACAGGAGAGGTAGAGCAGAAAGAAACAGACCAGCTGGACTTCCCTAAAGGACATAAGTCATAAACTGGTCAGCTCACTTCACCAAAGTGGGAACTACCAGGGAGCCCATTACACATTTAATGCACAATGACGGCACACTTGGAAAATGTAGCCCAGGGGGTGACCTTTGCCAAGTCAGATTGGCAATTCCTCCGTGCCAGATGCTAGGAAGGGAGATATAACAGACAAAGGCTGGAGGAAGGAGCCAAACTTCCTCTCCTACAAGGAGCAAAGCTGTGGATTATATCCAGTTCATTCTTCCGGTCCCAAACTAATGGTTCCTCTTTTTTAACAAATGACTCACACCTGTTTATTATGGTGAAAATCACAGAATGGAGGAAATCTGGCATAACTCATAAAAGAACCAACTCTAAAACTGGACAGACTAGCCTTTGTATCCTGGCTCCACTCCGTACTAGCTTTGTGACTATGAACAACTCACTGTCCGTCTCCAAGCCTCTGTCTCTTCACATTAAATGGAAATGATAATACTTGAAAGGGGAGCTGTAAAGATAAATGAGATAACCCATGCGTATGGCAAGTATCAATATATGATTCCATGCATATTTCAGCATGTGGCAAATATTAGCGCTCGGTAAATGTTTGGTATCGTTAATACCTTTAGGTACCTCAGAGATCGCAAGGCATCCCGATGAGTAAACTGAGTCCCAGAAAGATTAAGTGACTTATCTGAGATTATACGTTTACTTCATGGCAGAAGTTGAAGGCTGTTCTATATTTTTAGGACTCTTCCTTTCCTTAGGAAAGGAGAACTGAGGAAGAGGGAATTGGGGGAATCACTCTTTCTTACTAGTTTTACAGCATGAACCTTATGATTCCTCTGCCCACCTCAGTCCCCTCCGGGAATGTGGAATCTCATGCTCCTTCCCCAGGAGAAGCGCTGGACCCATTCCAGCCAGGCGTGGCCTCTAGGAGATGCCATCACCCTCTCTCAGTGTTATACCCCCTTTCCTCCACATGGGATAAATCCTTCAGGAGCTGCCCGGTGCCCTCCACTCTTGCAGAAACTCTGGGGAAGCAAGAAGCTCCTTTTTCAGTTTGACCAAATGACACATTCCTTCCGTGATACTGGAAAGAACCAACATTGCCCAGATCCGTGGAAGTGGAGGTACAGAGGAATGTCACACAGATGCTGATCTCTGAGGCACACTAGCCCTGCCACTGCCTCCACTCTCTCCCCACACCCCGCGGGGTCCTGGAGAACATCTCATTCTCATTTTATATTCATCATTTGAAAACAGAAAACCCAAAAGGAAATCTCAACATCCTCTGACCCTGAGTTGTACTCCTTATAGATCATATCCTAGAAATTGTGTGATCCTTCCATAGTGATGGGAGAAAGAACCCTAGCAGCTGGCTGCAGTGGGATTTGGGCTGATGATGGTAATCATAGGATGTCTGCAAAATCTGCAGCTGGGAAAGGAAAGATCTCTGGCATTTCATAATAATTATATAATTTGGTTATAGCATATAACTCTATTAAATATTACAAACATAATTACCAGCATCAATTTTAAATTTATTATAACTAGGTTTATAAAGAATAAGACTTTAAAGTAGGAAAAATTTAATGTTTTAGCTAACTGACATCTCATAATTCCTGTCAGATTGAAATATTAATAGTCTTCTATGATCATAAGAAAATCTGTTTTTACTACTGTATAGCAGAGGGTAGTATACTCAATATTTTGTAATAACCTATAAGGGAAAATAATGTGAAAAAGAGTAGATGTGGGGGCTTCCCTGGTGGCGCGGTGGTTGAGAGTCCGCCTGCCGATGCAGGGGACACGGGTTCGTGCCCCGGTCTGGGAAGATCCCACATGCTGCGGAGCGGCTGGGCCCGTGAGCCATGGCCTCTAAGCCTGTGCGTCCGGAGCCTGTGCTCCACAATGGGAGGGGCCACAACAGTGAGAGGCCCGCGTACCGCAAAAAAAAAAAAAAAAAAGAATAGATGTGTGTGTGTGTAACTGAATCACTGTGCTGTACACCTGAAACTAACATAACATTGTAAATCAACTATACTTCAATTTTTTAAAAATCTGTTTTTAAACTCCAGTGCCCTGTAACTTTTAAACTCTTATGCTAAATGGAAAGCATCAGCCTAACATTTTATACTTTCTCATAAAGCATTTCTTTATTCCTGAAGTCTCTAGGCATAAATGATGTCACTCGTAATTTATGACATGACTTGCTTTTAGCAGTACTCTGATCTGTGTGTTATTATTGCTATTATGAAAGTAATTATAATTGTATCACTCCTGAGACGATAAAAAAAAGTTTTTGTAGGTCTGTATGCAAAGTATTTGAAGAAAAAGATTATTTTACTGCCTACCAAATGTAGCTTCAAGCAAGAACTATTGTGCAGGACCTTTTATAGACATAGATGAAATTCCTTTTGCCATTTGAACAGTGTTTACATTCAGGAAAGTTCACAGTTAAGTCTTTGACATACTGTGAAAGGATCTTTTGTTCTCTAGAAAAACATACTTCCTCATCCTTTGAGTCACCTTGTTTTTATTCCCTTGTTTACTTTTCAGGGGAAATAATGCCCCCCCCACCTCCCCCCCCCCCCAAGTAATGTCAAGGGAAGAACTGTTTCAGAAATCAAGATTGTTCTCCAAGAGGGAAAGGGCTTGGTTATTGGCAGAAAAAAAATCAGAAATATTTTTAAAACCTGAACGACATAAATAATGTAATCTCAAGCTTCAGAAAAATTACTTGGGTAGGATTTTTTTCCAAGGCTAAAAAAAAGGGAATCTTTTTTTATCATCATAATTAACAGTAATCAGGCTCAGGAAATCTGAGACACTCTACTTGGGGCTACAGACAGAGTCCAGAGGCACACTTTTCTATTGTGTTAGTAAAGAGCTCCTCTGCTAACCTGTGTAGATTCTCTAAGACATGCATCACTTAATGTTTCCTCCTGGTTGGTGGGATCCAGAACTAGTTTTATGATAAACTCAGACTAAGGCCACTCCCATCTAGAGTTTCTTAGTGATATTTATTTATCAACAGAAAATGTGACTAATTCCATGTGTGACTTCAAAACTGATTTTGAAAGGAGGAAACATTGCTCTTTTTTTTTTTTTTTTTTTTTTTTGCGGTACGCGGGCCTCTCACTGTTGTGGCCTCTCCCGTTGCAGAGCACAGGCTGCGGACGCGCAGGCTCAGTGGCCATGGCTCACGGGCCCAGCCGCTCCGCGGCATGTGGGATCTTCCTGGACCGGGGCACGAACCCGTGTCCCCTGCATCGGCAGGCGGACTCTCAACCACTGCGCCACCAGGGAAGCCCAAAAGATTGCTCTTTTTTTCATCACCATATGCCCAGTGCTGGCACAGTGCTCTGAAGTTACTGGACACCCAGTAAGCATTTGTTAATTGAATGAATGAAATAAATACATGCACTTTCAGGAGGACAATTTCAAATAACAGTCTTTTGAATGAACACATGTGCTTGCTTTTTTTTCAATCTTATTAGTCTGTAGATATACTCTATGTGTTAGTGTGGTTATATATCCTTACCTAATTTGCATAAGTGAAAGATTACTTGAGGTTTAGGGATTATCTATTCAAACCCTTCTTCAGTCACCCTATACCTGAGTCATCCAGAAAAACGAGAAAAATGTATCCTGAAAGCTTCTATTCCTCATTTACATCCTAGCTTGTACCACTAGCAGGGCATCAAAGGCAGTAATCTTCATGCTCTAGGACATTTCCATCAGAGGTATTTTTGGTCTGTAAATGCTAAACAGAGATATGCTTTACTACAGTTAGAGAAGCTGGTGTGTCGTATGTGGGACAGAGGGAAGGGACTGAAGCCTGCCCATCACTGTTAAGCCTTCTATACTGTCCTCCATTTACTCTTTGTAGCGCTCCATGTGACAGGCGATGATATCCCCATTTGACAGATGAAGAAACAGGATCTCATTGTGTAATATGGCGATACCTAATGTCCTGTGGCCAGTAAGTGACACTGTCAACTTTGTATCACAGAGCAGGCCTTGAGTCTGCAGGTCTTGTTCAAGATGAGCTGGTATAAAACTGATTCAGACCATATATAAATACTATATTTTACTAACCTTCTGGAAGAGATGCTAGCCCTTTGAACCAATGTCCAAATAACTGGTATTCATTACTTTCTATAAATCTGACATATATTAAGAAGGAAAAAGTGATTGTTTTTCAGAAATATTCCTCACTTTCTTAAACCATGATACGCTTTATAAAACATTGAATTCTGTAACTCTCAAGAGCACATGTATTATTTAAAGACCATGTGATGATAGAATAAAAAAGAATCTAATAGACCTGGCTTTTGGAATGAGATAGACTGGGATTTGAATCCTAGCACCACCAGTTAATTGCTGTGTGACAATAAGTGGCTTAACTTCTCTAGGCCTTGGATTTCTGGCCTGTGAAGTAGAAATAACCATGCCTAATATGGAGAATTGTGAGTATTAGAAACAATATATATATGAAGTACCTGGATTGTAGGGCCGGGGTCATGAATGTGTTGTTCACAGTCTCTCCCCAATGCCTGGAACAGGCACATGGGAGACACTCATCATCAGTATACATTGAGTGAATGAATGAATGAATTCCTCTCAGCAGCAAGATTAGGTTCCATTGTTCAACTCTACACATATAAATCAGGAACATTCTTTCAGACGCTTTAAAGAAAGAAAAACATAGTACACATTTTCTTCTTTGCATTCTTGGAAATGCCTTTCTTCTTCCAGATGAATATCACTTTAACAAGTGAACAGTAAAAGTAATTGAAGAGCAAAGCCTAAGTTGGAATTTTTAGGCAATGAACTGCCTTTTCCTTGGCATATTTTATTCTCATCTTTTAAGGTACCCATCTCTCTCAGATCACTTGGAGCTGCCGTACGGCTAGAAATGTTTTGAGTCTCCTTCATGCCACATCTTTTGCAACTCAGAGCAAACGTGTTTTCAAGAGCTCAGAAGTCATCAAGTTCTCATTCCAGCTGCCAGAGCCATAAAGGGGCTGCAGCATTCTGGGCAGAGAGAGCATAACGTTAGGAACATCAGTTTGGGATTTGTAATACTTGCAGTACCATTGGACTTCCTGTGTGAGGTCGTGAATGAACAGCAAATCATGAGCGTTAGTATAAGAATGGGACATAAGTGTTATTGTAAGAGTTATTATAAGAAAATGGAGTATTATTTGAGTGTAGAATTCTCATTCAGCCTAAATTTCAGAAAATATCCTTGATTAAAATCCTGAGTTACTTTTTCCCAATGCTGATATTAATCTGATATATATCTGGTACATCTCTACTGAAAAATGAATGTTTTGTACTAACCAGTACCTTTTTCACACTCAGAAAATAAAACAATAGTAATAATAGCTAACACATACAGCACTTAGTGCGGCCAGGCACAGTTCTCGGTGAGGATGCTCGGTGAGCATCCCTATGACGTAGGTACCATTATTATCCTCATTGAATAGATGGGGTACCTTACGCAGCTAATAAGTGTCAAGAGCCAGGATTTGAATCCAAGCCAACTGGTTCCAGCGTCTGTGTACTTAGCCACTACGTTAGAGGACATTTTCGAGTAGCAGGAATACAGGTCTCTGTTAAGACTGAACAAAATATATATTCGATCATCCAAGTGCCTATAGGCAAGGCAGACCCCCCCCCCCACACTCCTTGACCAGGGATCGAACCCATGCCCCTTGAGTCGTAACCACTGGACCGCCAGGGAAGTCCCGACACTCTGTTTTCTTCACGTGCAACATACCTAAGTATCACTTGTAGATTGAAGGCTGATATGAGGAAATCCTCTGAAAGAGCCTTCCAAGGATTCTCCCAAAACTAACAACATTCACCTCACTTCCCTGGGGGAAAAAATGCTGTAATATAATAGCACAATACAAAACATCCGAGCTAGTCAGCTCCCATGCTAAAGTTCTTATCTTCAGATTCTGATGACGTCTGTCTTTATGAACTTCCAAGCAGAATTATTCGGTTTTACGTATAATAGGAAACAAGAAAGGAGATAGCAGATTCACTCCGTCACAGGGGCTTTTCCTTAAGAGCTGCACTTACCCAAACTCACTAAAACATTTCCTTGTGGGAGCGATCATCCCGCTAGGGCCTCTTCCAGCACATGGGCCACCATGCAGAACTAGAGAAAGGCTCTCCTGGGGGGAGGACGGATTGCCAAAGGGCCCTCTCTGGATAAGCCAGTTAGGAAAAGATAGCCACTTCCTCCAGGCTGCTCACCCCAGAGCCTAGCGCCGGTGATGGGAGCACAGTGGGAATTTCAGCCCCAGTCACATGGCCTCAACGTAGGCTCACCCTGTACAGCCCCAGGCAGCTGCCCCATTTAGGGACACACCAACTACCCAGGCCCCTGGATTCTTTAAACTCTGTGCCTGTGTTAAATCGTCCCAAAGCCATATACAGGACCCTTAGCTCCCTGAACCCTGTTAACAATGGAAAGAGCCAGGTGGAAGTGGCACTTGGAAGGAAACCCAGCTCCAGGCAATGAGAAGGAAGCTTTGTGTTCATTCATCACTCAACTGCCTGTTGAGAATCTCCTGTGCGCCAGGCATCTTACTGGATGCTGTTCAAAGACGAGAAGTCCTGAATGTCTGTCCTTACTGTCAGGAACACAGGCAAAATAGAGAATCAGGAGTGTGATGGCTGACAGCGGCTGGGAGTCCAGGTAGAAGAGGTTCTAGATCAGGCAAAGGGATCCTTGACGCTCCAGAGAAAGGACAAGGCAGGGAACCAGAGCAGAGATGCATGCGATAGGGAAGCATATTGGGACCTGGTTGCCAGAAGAGGGATCCAAGGTAGGGGCTTGTTCCCAAGGGAAAAGGCAAGGGATCAGATAAGACGAAGTGCAGAGAGAGTGGGACCAGCGGCGGGACAGGCTTGAGACTGAGTGGGATTTGGGGCTAAGGCCATAACTGGCAGGACCACCTTAGCCTGGGGCCTATAGAAGTACCTGAAAAAGCTGAAATGTGTCTATTATGCTGTAAGTTTTCATAAAGACTTGTAAGAAACAGATACCAGAAAATTTATTGGTGAATTGTGCAGACAATATTCAAGTTTCCAATTTTTTTATTTCAAAATTTTAAAAAATTCTGCTCTCAAAAAATTGTTAGTATGGGCTTGGAACAAACAGATCTTTATAGACAAATATAAACAAACATGTACGGAACCTTCTGTCAGATGGTGAGATGTGTATAACCCAGTATTGCCTGAGGCAATTGCTGCCCAGAAACAGAGTTTAACTCAATACGCAAATGGCGTAATAAACTCCTCCAAAGGGTTGGGTTCTATCTACCTGCTTGGTTAATATAGGATGATCATATAATTCCACGTATAAGACTGAAAGGGGTGCTATTAATAATTACATTGGGACAACAGGCATTAACAGGGACTGTCCCAGCCCAGCAGGACATACGATAAACTGGTTATTAGTCATTTCATTTCTATTTGTCTTATTTTATGTAGAATGCAGTTTTGTAGGATCCCTCTGATATTTTGGAAATATAAATTCAGAATATATGATCATATAAAACATTTGCATACCAGGAAAGGGTTTTCCCACTCTTCCCACTTACTGTTTTTTTTGTTGTTTTTTGTGGGGTTTTTTTTTACGGTACGCGGGCCTCTCACTGTTGTGGCCTCTCCCGTTGCGAAGCACGGGCTCCGGACGCACAGGCTCAGCGGCCATGGCTCATGGGCCTAACCGCTCTGCGGCATGTGGGATCCTCCTGGACCGGGGCACGAACCCGCGTCCCCTGCATCGGCAGGCGGACTCTCAACCGCTGCGCCACCAGGGAAGCTCCCCCACTTACTGCTTTTTTTTTTTTTTTTTTTTTTTGCGGTACGTGGGCGTCTCACCGTTGTGGCCTCTCCCGTGGCGGAGCACAGGCTCCGGTCGCGAAGGCTCAGCGGCTATGGCTCACGGGCCCAGCCGCTCCATGGCATGTGGGATCCTCTTGGACCGGGGCACGAACCCGTGTCCCCTGCATCGGCAGGCGGACTCTCAACTGCTGCACCACCAGGGAAGTCCCCCCCCCCCCACTTACTGTTTTTTAATAAAAGTCTTCTTTGCATTATAAACCCATAATGCATTCTAGAACACCACACAGTATGAATTCCAGTTAGCACGGCTAGCTCGCTACCTGAGATCTTGGGGTTGCCACGGGAGACATTATTCTCATGGTCAGAATCTCCCAAGATTGATGGAAATTGCTTTCTTTTAATAAATAGGAAGAATATAGCAGCCACCTTAAAACTAATCATCGACACCACAGCAGAAACGGCTCCTCCCTGGTAAATACATGTTATAACACTTTACAGAAAAGCTGAGCCAGGACACTTAAGAAGATTTAGAATTCCAAACGAACTTGACCTGCTGTACATGACCCTAACTGAGCAGGTCCCCCAGACATCAAATTTCTAAAGAGATTGCAAAGTGAAATAATCTATCTGACTTAGACTAGCACTGTAATTTTTCTCAAAACCAGTGATCTCTAAGTGCTTTGAAAACGAATTATTCTTTATAGAGTTAATCTTTTAGTTGTAATTTGTTTTGTTTTATTAATACTTAAGGTTACCTTTTCTCTGAAAGAACTGTTACTCTTACTCGAAGTGCTTATTCTAGTACACTCCTTGCCCCAGAAAATGCCTCCAACCCTTTTATCCAGTTCTCGCCCACAAACAACGTAACTCCCCTGCTCTTCTTGTTTGTCGTTTGTCTTCATCCAAGTAGGTACTTGAAGATTTTTTTACAATATACATATATATCTTGGAAGAAGAAAACAAGGATTCTTTGGAACAGAAAGTGTGCTGTTCTGTGTAAACGTGTTGTCGATAAACCCGGTGATTATCAGAAATCAGGACTGGATAGGAGAACTTCTCAGACTGATTCCCTGTTTCCCTCTAACCTGTTTTTGTTTATCTTGTCCTCTGTTATTGTGGGTTTGTTTTTTTTTTTTTTAAGCAGAATAAAGCAATTGTTTGGATACTTTACTTCAATAAACTGGAAATATCACTTTCCAAAAGTAATCTAACGTTTCATCATCACCAGAATAATCCACTGGCTTGACTTATTATCTGGTGATAATTGCCGCCAAACAAAAGCTAAATCGGTAAGAAGCCTCCGACTTTGAAATTTATTCTCCCTGCTGTTTTCAATATAAACAAACCAGATATGGGAGAGAAGCTCCAGTTTTAGCGTTAAGTAGCCCGGTCACTAGACAAAACTCATCTAGTGTGTTTAAAAATAGGCCCAAAAGCTAGAAATGGAGATTTTTCACTAGCAAGCGTATGATTTTTAAATCACTAAATTGGTTCTCCTATATGTTTCAGTTAATCTACCAACACTTTGAATGATTACTGTTTTTGCCAGATTTATTTTCCCTCTTAGTCTAGCCATCTTTCAGGTTTAGAACTTTCAGGTTTACTGAGCAAAGGGAGTATCCTAAAAAAATTCATTGCAGGGCTTCCCTGGTGGCGCAGTGGTTGAGAGTCCGCCTGCCGATGCAGGGGACACGGGTTCGTGCCCCGGTCCGGGAAGATCCCACATGCCGCGGAGCGGCTGGGCCCGTGAGCCATGGCCACTGAGCCTGCGCGTCCGGAGCCTGTGCTCCGCAACGGGAGAGGCCACAGCGGTGAGAGGCCCGTGTACCGCAAACAAAACAAAACAGAACAAAAACAAACAAACAAAAAAAAAGCAAAATTCATTGCATCTTGGTTTGTGTAAGTGTACCAGCAGGAGAATTTTATCACTCCCTCGGGGTGACTCAGAGCCCTTCAGGTCTGGCTGCCTGTTAAACTATTTCTCTTTATTTATGGTCTGTGTAATGTGTGGGAGAGCGAAAGTTGGCCCTCGTGAGCGTTCCCTAAGCCTGCACATCGCTTTGCTTTTGCTCCAAACACTGACGTGAGTAGACTACCACAGACCAAAAGGTCACTTTGCCATTTTGTTCAGATTGAGAAATACTTTAGATAATTATCTGTCTTTTGTATCTAAAAAGAATAGGAGCAGGGGGAGGGAGTTGTTTCATTTCCTTTGCTAGACTCTCGTGAAATTGTGAAACAGAGTGGAGATGCCGCCCACCTCAAGAGCATGTTGCTCCCAAGCGTGGCCCACCCATTTGCTGATAGGTTGCTGTTTCTGGAAATCCTTTGTTCTTACAAAGATAGCTTACTTTATGCCCTGAGAGTGTACCTAAACGTGTATGAGGCCAATCTGTATAAATCAGATAATATTTCCTCCTCAACTATTTCAAAGGTTGCAAACATTTATTGAAAGGCACACCATGTGGTTCAGCTATGGGCTATGGGCTGGTGCCTTTAAGGTGCCTAGAGAATGGAAGAGGGAAAGCCACACATGGGTGAATAAGACTGTTGTGTCACAAAGGACAGTAAGGAGAAGGCTAGAGTGCAATGAGAGCCCAGGGAAATGAAAGCAGCTTTTGTTTGGGAAATTTAGGAACGACTTCTAGAAGATGTCATTTTCAGGATTACACTCCTCATGTCCAGATACCTGCAATTTGTCCAAATTATAGCTTTGGATTTCATTAATCTACCTTCCTTATCGTTTTTTTCACAACCAGCCTCTCTCTCTCATACTTAATCATCTCCAGGCAGATGGCTATATTCCACAAAACTTCTATTTAAAGGAACGTGTTTGGAAATTTTAAAATTCTGTTGACTTTTTTAAAAAGTCTTTTGAGCCTAATCTCCATGACTCTCATACAGTCCCTACTTTCTTCAAACTTCAAGCTACGCTCCCCCATATTCTCAGACAATATTTCCGTCTTGTGCTTCTGAAAGAAAATAGAAGCAACCAAAATGCAGGTCCTCCAACTTCCCAGGCTCAGATGGACAAGCCCGCCCGCCTGCCCTGTGCCAGGAACCCCACCCGCTCCATCAAAGGCCGGTCTCTCCTCCCACCTTCACAGGCATTTTGCTCCATCCTTTGTCTCCTTCGTTCTCTCTCCTTTCTGGATCCTTCCCATCAGTATTTAAACACGCTCTAGTGTTGTTCTAGACGCCACAGATCTCATTTGCTATCATGCTAATTCATGTGACTCTAATCCCTTTCACAGCAAAGCCTCTTAATTGTACACACACAGACCTCCAGTCACTCACCTCTCCATCTAATGACTCCTGTCCCCTTCCCCCGCCTTCTACAGAATTGCCCTTGCTGGAGTACCAGCTAACCTCCACATTGTTGAATTCCATGGGTACCTTTCCAGTGACCATCTCTTTGGCCCTCACGAGCATTGAACTCTGCACACTCTCTCTGTGTTGAAGCCCAGTCTTGCGTTGGCTTCCTTGATAACCACAGCCTCTTACTGACTCCCCTTTGCCTCTCTTGCCTGCCCTTCTCAATCTGTTTTGCTGCTTTGTTTCTCTCCTGGGCCACTACCCTTTTCATTCTGAACGCAAACTTCATTCGCTTCCATGACTTCAGGTGGCTGTGCTTGTAAAATATGCTAACAAATAAAATAGAAAAATGGTGGAAATTTATAAAACTGTAAAAAAAAATAGAGTTCTCCCTTTTCTTCTGTTTTTTAATAATTAATAATATGTCTCTACTGCATCATATATTTGAACAATACTTGTGGTTTGAAAGCATCTTTGCATAGATATAAACATGTTTCAAACTGGAAACAACACATGGGAGCCTCGCTGAGTACAGCCCCCTTCATTCTGTAGATGCAGAAACTGAAATACAGAGCGATTAAGTACTTTTTCTAGAGTCACACAGCTGCTTTGTGTCTTATTTGAACCTCACAACAACTCCATGAGGGCATGTGCACTTCTTAACTATTTAAGAGATGAGAAAGCTGAGGTTCTGAGAGTTTGAATTTTTCCCATTTGCATAGCTAGAACTGGAACTCAGGTAACCTAGTTTCCAGGCTGCTGGCATGCTCTGTACTGCTTCTCTGCGTTCCTAGGATTGGTACAATTAAATTATATCCAAAATTAATTAAATTATATTTAAAAACTGAGATTGTCTTTAAAAAGAGAGAGGCAAACACACAACAACAACTGCAGCGTGGACCATTACAGCACGGCCTGATTATGAGGAAGAGTAAGAAGTTAGGAGAAATTTCACATGATAAAAATTCTAAGTGTTTATCTAAAGACTGAGGTAGATAGGTAGGGAGGTAGGCAGGTAGGTTGGTTTTTTAAATGTACCTGCTGATTACTGGTGAACTGATACCACAGTGATCGATGCATTTCTCCCTGATGTTCTTCAATAAGGGAGAATAAGTTTAGGAGTGATGACCCCTAACTTCTCCTTTGGTTATTGGGGTTTCCACATAAACCTCAGTGTGCTCTGATTAGCTAATTCTACTTTGACTTGGCAGAATGGGTGGGTTAAGGGATGAGGCGTTTCATAAACCTCAATGGATATGCCTTTATGCAAGTAGATTGTACAGGGTGCTGTAGCAAGAGCTGTTTGAGCACAGACGAAGGTCTCTCCGTGTCAGCTATCACCTAATCCCCTTGTGTCCAGCTCAGCACCCCTCCTGCTGTTGCTTCTGCCTGAAATCCCCAGCCACATGGACTGCCCACCTCTTTCTCTTCCTTCAAGATGCTTCTTGGGCATTGCCTCTTCCAGGAAGCTTTCCCTGATACTTGCCCCCAGAAACTAACACAACATTGTAAATCAACTATACTTCTATATATATATATATATATATATATAAAAGATTCAGCTCACTTTCACTTTCCCATCCCTACTGTATGATACACAGTTAACATCTCCCTACCCCCGCTATATGATTTACACATCCTCTCAATAAATTTGTACTGGGATTTTGGTTAAAGCGTTGGTTAAAGCGTTCGTATTGTGATGAGTATTAACCAGAAGAATCACGTAGTGTACTTAAATTCCATTTTTGCCAGTCATGCCCCTTGATTTTCGGGTAAAGAAAGCTAAGAGGAGATAAGTAACTTTGGCCAAAACCATTTCACCAGTTAGTACCAGAACCAAGATCAAAAGCCAGTCTTCTAATTTCCAGTAAAATGCTTTTCTCCATGACATCGAGCTGCCTCTCCAAAAAATTTTTTTAAGTTTAGTCTTAGTGAATCAATTTGAAGAAAAACCAAACTTTTACATGATTATATCAAAATATTCTTTACACTTCTCTTTTATTTTACTCAAATTGATTTCCATGACAGCTCGTATTTCCTATAAACTAGGATCAAAGTAAATGTAGATAAGGATCCCTGTGTAAAGAATTTAGAACTAGAAAGAACTTAGTCTGGTTTTTCACTTTGAAAATGAGTAAAACTGAGGCCCAGAAAGGTTGAATGATTTGCTCAGCATCACACAGCAAGGGAGGGGCCACACCGGGCTGAAATCCGGCTTCAGCTGGCAGGCCAGTCTTCAGTCTGCTGCGTACCACCCTCCTCTGAAACACTACTTAATTCCTCTCAGGCACTTTCTTTCATTTAAAATCTGTCTCTTACAGATGCCTGATCTCATTCTCTATCTACATTAAACTTACTCATCCCTAACAATGACATTAAGGAGTCAAAATAAGTCGGAAGTGGGGTATAAAGCGTGTCTCTTAAAACCAGGGTTCTGAGAAGCTACTGAGCTCAGCTGCACAACTAGAACACTACACTGTGTTAGCAACTGGGGTACGTGATGTCAGTGGAAGGGGACAGGGTGAAAACATTCCTAAGTGTCATACAGCGTTAGAGTCACACCACAGAAGTCAGCACAGACACTGGGAGGACGCAGGGGACGTCTGGCTGCCACTCGCTCACCCCAGTTCAGCCCCAGGGCCCCAGGTTAATTTAGGGTCTCTGTACTTTGTCTTACGTTCTCTCCTCTTCCCTCGATGACCCGTTTCATTGCCAGGTGGCCAGGTCACGGCCACACTTACACAGCTTCACATCTGGAGTCCTCAGATGGGGGCACAGAGCGAGACGAGTGGGGTTGGGGCCCAGGGAGAGGGGGCGAGCCACGCGAGACAAAATGCGGCGGGAACTCGCTGGGAGGGCAGCCGGGGCTCTGTCCTGTAAGGAGTGTGAGCTCCAGGGTGTAAACAGGAAACAGGCAGAGTCACACTGTCGAAGAAACTGGAGAACTCACACAAAAGAGAAAAATGACAAACTCACTTATGTTTTATTATATAAACCCCTCACCAGTTACAATCATTCTAGGAATCGTTTGTGTCTAATTACCATGTAGCTCAATATCAACGATACATAACATAATTGGTGTCATAACTATGGCCTAAATTTCATTAAAAAGCTTTACCCTCTGGTATTTAGTGTTCTACGTTTGTTGCTCACAAAGAGCCTTCACAATCTAAAATTAAAAGAATATTTTGCAAAGCAAAACCCAATGGTATTCTTTCCTCCTCTCCCAAATTTCCTGCTTTCCAGTTTGCCTCCTTCGGTTCCAGGAGAGCAGTTGTCAGGCTTCCATATATTCTTGGTGACATATACCCCGCTGGAGCCATTCTGCAGCTTTGGAATGGCCACAGAGGCAGTGCCTGTCGTGCAGCCGTTCACTTATTCACCACACATTTACTGAGCTTCTGCGATACGCAAAGACCAGGTGCTAAAGCTGATACGAAGAATAAGACCCAGTCCTGCCCTCACAGTATAGAACTGATGCCACTTTATATATGTGGCCGCATTTTCCAGTGCACAGCCCGTAGCACTGATTTTTATCACTTAAAGAAATATTTTCTTTAAAAATGTATGTGCATGTATGCATACAATAAATGCATACATTCCAGCTATTCAGTGTATGTATTTTGCCCACACGCTAAGTGGTGTTTTACACTCTCAGTCCATTTGAGCTAGTTCAGCAGCCTGGAAGGATCCCTCACCCAGTGAGCTTAGAACAGAACCATAATTGCTCTCAGCCGGTGCGTGACCTGCCACATTCTCCTGAGCTCTGTGTATATGCAGTGCATATGGCTTATTTCTCTACGGCCTCTCTTTATGCCAGTGTTTTGTATTCTGGTTAATAGTTTTGACTCATCATGGTTGTCAAAAAGTGTGGGAGACCAGGGGATAACGGGGGGAGGGATAAATTGAGAGATTGGGATTGACATATACACACTACTATATATGACATAGATAACTAATAAGAACCTGCTGTATAGCGCAGGGAACTCTACTCAATACTCTATAATGGCTTATATGGGAAAAGAATCAAAAACAAAAAAAGGAATGGATATATGTTTATGTATAACTGATTCACTTTGCTGTACACCTGAAACTAACACAACATTGTAAATCCACTATACTCCAATAAAAATTGGCAAAAAGAAGTGTGGGAGAATGCTGGGCCTCCTGGAAGCAAAGGAAGACTGTCTCGCTCAATGTGAAAACACAGGTTTTACAAGAACTCCATGTGTCTTGAGGAAATGGTTGAGGAAACTCAGGGTAAACATCAGTAGACAATGACTTCATAAACATTTAGAGTCTGAGATGATGAACCAACAATGGTATGAAGAATAGCTGGAAGAAATGATGGCTGGTGACATAACCTGACTTTAGCGTAAACAAAACAGAAAACCATTTGCCAGTGTTTGATGATGGAAATACCTCTCCATGGGGAGGACGCTATAACTTGTCCAGCACTGATTGAGTTAGCATTCCTATTTTCAGAAAAGAATTCCTCCACGCTAAATGTGTTTGCATGGAGTTGTACTCAGTGCTTTCAAGAATTTTTAGAACCTGGGTCTTATTAAAACCCCCTTTCGCTTCTCCCCACCCTAGTGGTAGGATGGCTTTTCTACCCACGCTTCCTTTTCCTAGCTACACTTAGCACCTCAGAGAATTCTGTTGACAGGGGAAACACAATAGTTTTAAAAACTGCCAAGTATGAGCTTCCCTGGTGGCGCAGTGGTTGAGAGTCCGCCTGCTGATGCAGGGGACACGGGTTCGTGCCCTGGTCTGGGAAGATCCCACATGACATGGAGCGGCTGGGCCTGTGAGCCATGGCCGCTGAGCCTGCGCGTCCAGAGCCTGTGCTCCGCAATGGGAGAGGCCACAACAGTGAGAGGCCCGCGTACCGCAAAAAAAAAAAAAAAAAAAAAGAAACTATAAACATGGATAGAGAAATAACATAGGATGCACATAGGGTTGTATTCCAGAACATCACATCAGATAGAGGAAGGAGGGTGTTTGCGGTCACAGTTTCAAATATTTTAAATTATTTACCAAGCACATCACTTGTGCCAGAAAACAAAGTATGCATCGTCTCTAGGAGTGTTCACGCAGAAAGGGGGAGAGTAGACAGAATTAGGTTGAGTCTGGGGAGGTGGGCAAAAGGTCCCCTAAGTCAGGAGGGAGGGCTGCTGGTCGACTTGAAGAAGCCTGTGAGAAAGAACAGGAGTCCTTTCTGAGCCAGAGGCTCCACCCACTCCATCAGGGCAAGAGCTGCTCTGGGACAAGCCACAGACCGTCCCTTCTGCCTCTCACCTGTAACACCACAATCGCCTCGTAAGCATTTGTTTTCAGGGCCAGGGAACAGGCCTAGCGTGCCCCCCCCCCACCAACCCACTACCCTATCCCCCACCTCAAACAAAGGAAAGAGGACTTTATTTCCCAATCAAGGGCACTTACAGTGTGAATGCCCTTTGGGTTAATTATTTAGTGCAAATGAATATCAGCTACAGCATAATTGTTTAATATTAATGATCGAAAATCAGATCATTCCCTGCTTTCTTTTTTTTTTTTTTTTTTTTTTTTTTTTTTTTTTTTTTGCTGTACGCGGGCCTCTCACTGTTATGGCCTCTCCTGTTGCAGAGCACAGGCTTCAGACGCACAGGCTCAGCGGCCATGGCTCATGGGCGCAGCCGCTCTGCGGCATGTGGGATCCTCCCGGACCAGGTCACAAACCCGCGTCCCCTGCATTGGCAGGCGGACTCCCAACCACTGCGCCACCAGGGAAGCCCCATCCCCTGCTTTTTAAGAACTAGGAGGGATTAAAGAGGGCAGGAAGTCATTGAATATTTGAAAGCAAATGTTGCCACCAGCCAGGGAAAAACTGGAGATAAATTACATACTTGATGGCTTTGCCAGAGATTGAAATTGGGACACATAGAAACTGCCTATGGACAATGGTACTTTTGTCATGCGTTATCATTGTAGAAGCTGCATGTTGTTTATGAAAACTGGGTAAGGTTTTTTGTTTTGTTTTGTTTTTTAACAAGCTGTCTTCATATGAAAGACCATCATTCCTAGGGTCATGTTATGTGACTTCCATTGTATCTATGATAGAAATTTCTAACTCTCTAGCGTAGAATAAGAATAACCTCAGACAATAATCTTTTAGGCAGATGTATTCAGTACCTTATTATGGTCTGTATTACCCTGTGCTGTGACTTTGTTCCACTTTATAAAACATCCTCCTGGAAGCAAAGATCCTGTTTCTTGTTATCTCCATTATCTCAGTGAGTAGTAAATGTGCCATAAACATACACAGAAATGTTTGAATAAGAAAATGAATGAGTGAATGCATTGAATTGCCTGCTAATCATCAAATTGTAGGCAACTGTACTGATATTATTATGACAGTTTTCGATGTCAGAAAATTTAAAGCACATCTTCTGGAAGTAGGACATCCTCCAAAGATCAAGACCGTGGCTTCTGCCCTGCTGCCTCTCATTCATCCTGTAATGAATGAATCAATTAGTTTGCATGCAGTAGACCCCAAGTAGCAGAAAACCCAACTCACAGTACCTTAAACTAAGGACATTTCTTATTTGCTGATGTAGAAGACCAGAAGCAAGTGACTCCGTGGCTGTTTCAGCAGCTCAGCAGTGTCATCAGGGACATAGCCTCCTCCATCCTCCCCTCTGCCACCTTCTTCTCATTGCCACATGGTCACCAGATGGAGACCACAGCACTAAGCATCACATTCTCACGCCGTGTGCCAAGGCAGCAAGCGCATGTATGTTGCAAGGGAGGGGAGGGCGGTCCATCCAGGGCAATGAAAGAGCTCTTGACATGAGAGGAAAATCTTTCCCGGAAACCTCCTGATTTTCTTACATCTCGGGTCGCCTACCTTCCCCTAGATCAATCAGTGGCAGAGGGGAATGGGGTGGCCGGGCTTCATCCCAG
The DNA here is from genome assembly GCF_964270905.1 of Leucopleurus acutus. NCBI lineage: Eukaryota > Metazoa > Chordata > Mammalia > Artiodactyla > Delphinidae > Leucopleurus > Leucopleurus acutus. The sequence goes on from NC_139160.1 coordinate 24,806,780, forward strand.
CTAACCGTGGTGCATCTGACTTCTGTTTAAAAGAGAGAAAGAGGGAGTGGACGTTGGGGAGGCAGCTAGAAGCATCTGCTGTGCCACACCTAGTCTCCAGCTGGAAAATAAGAATAAGCTGTGTTGTCCAGTCAATCCTCCAAGAAGTAACTTTCCCTCCAAGATTGTATTCTGGTTATTTATGTCATTTTAGTGATGGTTTTTAAAAATCATGAGTTTGAGGAGGAGCCTGAAATATATGGGCCTTGCCTAGAAGGGCTTTCATGAGTCATGTCCCTTCCCTGCTCTGGCTTTGGGTTGCTTTACTCTGGGACATTTTTATGAGTTATAATTTACAAGCTCCATGTTTTTTCCATTTTGATTCATCTGAAAGAGGATAACAGTTCTTATGATTATAGCACGCTTATCTAAAAGGAAGTAGGTTGTGTCAGCTGTGAGTGAGAAACACGTCAAAGGCCTTAGCATGTGTATCCATTTGCATCAACAGTTGGTAAGAGTCCACAATACTTTGTGGTTTGGGAAAAATTTTGATCCGTTTAAGTGAATACATTAAAGTCTATTTCAGTAACTGGATTGACTCACTTGAGCTCTTTCTAGATGAAACCAACCCTCGAAGGAAATGCATTCCAAGTCCTTCCAAAACACATCCTTCAAAGAATTCAGCAGTTTATCAACTTGAATGGCCAGAGGCTCTATAGCATCCTCTGTCCCTAGGAAACAAGCTTCCTCAAATAATAGGCCTTCCCTAGTATCTGTTCCAGTTTCTGTCCTGCGTTGGACTTTCCTAAACTTCCTGCCTTGTAACTTTTATGAGTCATTGTCAATTCACGTAAGAGACTCCCTAAAATGCTTTGGAAACCGCTTGTCAGGTGAGTTCCTCCCATCCACCTAGAGAAATAGACTCGTGTGAGTATAATGGCATTCATAAAATGACACAGAATTAGATAAACTCCCCAAATGCCTCACTTTTAAGTATTTCTGTGGAATAAATCAGGTTTGGGCTGATGATTGTTTTTGCCAAGCATTTGTCAATTTTGAAACATGTCTAGACTCCCATTCGGGGTTGGTGTGGGGCTGACTTGTGAGCCACGCCATTCCCCAGCAGGTGGCCTGGAAGACACACAGGTGGCAAAGAGCGCACCAGTTCCTTTCTGCCCAGAAAGTTCATAGCGAATTTTCTGCCTCCCTGAAGGCCCATTAGAGGTGTCTTTGCAATTTTAAGAGTGTGATTTTGGAGGTAGCTGAGGGGGGCTATTTGACAGGCTTTTTCTTTTGCCTTGTGCCGTCATTTTTAGTACTTCTTAAAAGGCTATTCTCTTACAGCAGAATAACTGAATTGTCGTGGAATGTCTGAAGGAGATTGATTTGTGATGAAAGTAAAGTTACTAGACACATAGGACTTTGCTTTCTATACCTCTTCTGAGGTTCTTTTATTTATTTGTTTATTCATTTATTTATTTTTTATTGATTTACAATGTGTTAATTTCTGCTGTATAGCCAAGTGTCTCATTTATACATATATATACATTCTTTTTTATATTCTTTTCCATTATGGTTTATCTCAGGATATTGAATATAGTTCTTTGTGCTATACAGTAGGACCTTGTTGTTTATCCATTCTTCTATTTATTTTTAATAAATAGTACACACACACATACCCTAAAGTGAGGAAAGGTGTTCAGAACAGTTATTCCAATAATGCTGTCATTGCCCCGACCATTTTTGGAACTTCATCTTTAAGAATTGGCTTGTAGAAGTATCTCAACTCTTATAAAGCAAACTAGTCTCATTATTGTATAATTGTGCCTGGTTTTGACTAACATCCCTTATTTACCACATTTTGAATCGTTGAATCAGCTAGAGCATGTCAATGGTAGGTGGAATGGAAGAAATTATTTAGTTCAACCCACTTAGTTTCTGATGAGAAGGTTGAGGCCCAGAGAAGTTAACTGACTTTCCAAACGGTACAAAGCAAATTAGCAAATAGTTCATACCAGAAATCGGCTCCAAGTATCCTTTAGCTATTTATTAAAAATCAAATCTATTTTTAAAGAATACAAAATGGCCACCATTAAAGATATTCAAATAGAATCTGCTGTGGATTCTGCAGATCCTTCCAGAAACAGTCCAGAAGTGTTTTGAGCAGCATTATTGTAATAAATGTGTCTTTATGTATGAAAAATAAGCTTACCATCTTATTATAATAAACGTATTTCCATATGTAAGTTCCATATGTTTGTTTAAAAAAAAATCAGTTAGACTGTAGTCATAACTTTTCTATAGATTTCTTAAAATGGCAACAGAATAAAACTCTATCGCAATTTTGAAATGTTTCTTGTTTTTCTCATTTCTCACGGGAAACATCTATAAGGTACCGCTAAGATAACCAAACATTATCTCCCGGGCTGAGGCAAGCTTGTCCTTGTGCTGTGCTGTCTGATGAGATACCCACTGGCTACATGTAATTTAAACTTGAATTTTAGTTAATTAAGTAAGACTTAAAAATCACATCCTCGAGTACTCAATAGTCACATTGGGCTAAAAGCTACCATGTTAGACATCTCAGTTGTATATATTTCTATCAACACAGAAAATTTTCTTGGTTAGCGCTGGTCTAGAATTCTCATAGTCAGTATACTTATTTTAATTTACTGATTATCTCTTACACTGCCTCTAGAAAAGCTGGAAAGTGGTGGCAAGTTTGGGGGACAGTATTTTAAATGCTTATTTGTTCTCTAAATGTTGCTAGCTATGCTGCATAGTTTAATTTTTAAAAAGAAGAAAAAAATTATTTTCACCCATTTTTTCGAGCATGATTATATGTGTGGAATTCATATCAATTGTCATGTCCTGGCTGCAAAATTTTAAAGTATGCTGAAGTTATGGCAGAAACTCTGTTAATGATGCCAAAGCTAAGGGTAGAAAGATCTGGTTAATTAAAATCTCTTTATGATGTCATAATATTTGAAATGAACTAGTCCGGACATAAGACAATGGAAGTTAAGTTGAATTCGTTCTTAATAGCCATTTTATTTGCAAAGGCCTTAAATTATCTACCTATCTTCGTTAATTCTAACCTCCAGAATGAAAAGTCCAGTTACTAACAAGGATTGGGTCAGCTCTCAAAGACTGACCTGGCATCATGCTACAGGTCTATTTGCAGGCTCTCCTGTTCCACTGTAAGCAATTTGAGGGCAGTGACCAATCCTCCATGGCTTTCGTTGGCCCCATGGTAGTTCAAATGAAGTCTTGCCAATGCATTTCCCGTTAAGTGTTATTTGAACAAATAAATAAATGTTGGATCTGCTCTGCCTTGAAAATCATTATATTTGGGAGCAGGCTCATAGGGCACATGGATATATGGCTGCTTCAAGTTCTTTTCATTGTGGAGAAATATCTACTGAGCTGACTGCTAGGATGGAATTCCTGTGTGGTTATCAGTCCTTTTGGTGAATATGTGCCGAATTAAATTAAGGACCAATGAATGAGCCACAGGCTCTCTAAGAGGAAAGCTAGTGCTGCGCGTATTTTGTTGGATTTGCAGGAATAGTAAATCCAGTTTCAAAATCGAGATGAACTAGGAGAGCTATAAATACCATAATAAAATTAGAGTGGGTCCAGGCAATAAATAAGCAGTTTTCAGTGTCGGTGTGTATAACATATATCACTGAAGCACACAAAGATACATTTTCTGTTTTTCTTTTCCACATATTTTATATAAAGTGGCATTTCTCTGAGGAATGGGATTTCTTGGAAAATTAAATAGGTAAATGTATATCTGCTGTGACTCAGCTGGACCAGCTGGGCAGTGATCCTTTTAAACCATTGAGAGCTCTCTCAGTCAGTCTCTGGAGAGATCCATTTCCCCTGCTTCCGGTGGGTCTTGTTCTTTATGTAAATGCTCAAGGCATACTCTGCACTAGAAGAATTCTGAAGCTGTAACCCAGTCCAGCACCTTTTCTTTAAAGAATATTTTTTAAAATTAAACTTGTCTCCTTCCCAACTAAATGGGTATAAAATCCGGTGAAACTTTTGCCAGACACCAACAGCATCTGTTGTGTCCTGTGGCCTGAGGTTACGCCATACCTGAAGGACTTAGGGGAAAACAATTCTTTCTGTCCTGCAGCTCCTGGTGTTGGTCACGGAGAATGATAATGTCTTACTTCTTCATTTTTAGATAACAATCAACAGAGAGAGCGGTGAAGACGTGAGTTCCCCCAAACACGGCAAGGAGGACCCAGACAACATGCCGCATGTGGGCGGCAATACTTGGGCTGGCGGCACAGGTTCGTAGCGCGGCATTCTCCTGGGTCAGGCTTCCAGAGACTTCGCAAGCCCGTGTGGACATCACAGCAGCCCCAAGAAGGCTCAGGAATCGGCCTGCCTTCTCTGTCTCCCCCGTTAGTCGGCTGGAGTGTGCCTTTGCCCTCTGTCCCAGCATGACATCAAGACACGGAAAAACCCTGGCATTTGGAGTCCCGCAGACTCTACTACCCTCTGACCTAAGACCGTTCTGGTCTTCCCAGGGTTGCTTCATCCATAAAAGGGGCATAATATTAACTGCCTCGCAAGCTTGTGACGAGGATTCAATGAGATTATGATTGTAAGGCGCTGAGCTCGAGACCTGGCATGAAGAATGTATTCATTAAAAGTGTTAATCCCCTCTTTTAAATTCCATGCCCTTAGGAATCATGCCAGAAATCGACAGTACATTCTTTCTTGACCAGCTGACTTTGAAAAGAAATGGTCCTGGTCCTCCACATCTCAGAAGTGAGCATGTTGAGGATGCAGGGTTTTGAGATAAGAGGGGTGGTTGTGGTCTGAACCGATGCCTGGGGTCCACTCCTTCCTCTTGGCTGCCCAAAGAGAGCATTGTTCCCACAGCTGCTGCTTTCCTCTTTCCTCTGCGGCAGCTGGAGCAGACACATCTACAGAGCCGCAGGAATAGGGCCAGACTGTGTGCGCACTGTCTGATCTTATCACGGCCATGAGCGGTGCTGGCATGAGCTCTGTTCTTCGCCTTCCCTGAGGTTGGTCTGTGCCTCTTGGCCTTGACAGCCTCGGGAGGAAATGGGTTTCTGTGTTCGGACAATGTGCTATCAAATCGGCCTGTGGACTCCTTGCCTGCTCTGTTTATTCATCAAGCATCAGCTTGAAAGAAAGGATATTTTGAGAAATGTCCTTTGATCTGGAAGTTAGTGTCAAGCCAGCAAGATTTAATCCATGTGGAATGCATTGTGGAACGAGCTGACCAGATGCAGGTTTCCCAGCAGCAGGCTCTTCTGCAGCAGACGTTCTCGCTTGTTATTCAGCTTGTGTCGACTAGCTCACGTATCTGTCCAGGCTGAAGACCCTGCTTTTGCTTCCACCAGCCTTTATTTTTCAATTTATCAAGGCTCTTTTGCTGCAATTTTTTTTTTCTCTTTGTCACTCTCTTCCCTCAGAATTCTCTATATTGAACTGAGCTCTGACCCAACAACTCATTTGATTCCTTCTTTGTCATCAGAACCCGTCCATTGCCTCTCTCCCCCTTATCTTAACAGATTTAGGGTGTTCAAGGTTAGCTTCAAGATTATACCTTGAAGTCTGGACTCTCTGGCAAGCATTTTCATTTAAGAAGTTTAAATTAAAGGCTCTTGGAAGTGGAGGACGTGAAGAACTCTGTCCTCACGCCCTCTCCAACCCCGTATGACTTTGCCAAGGGACCGTGCTTTCCTGTGCTGTCCATCACTCACACCAGCCTCTAAACGGTTGTGGGTCCTTTCCTCATTTCACCAAAAACGATGTCATCTCAGCGCCCTTGAACTTCCAAGCTCTATCTAATTCATGACCCACCCATACCTCCAGGAGGAAGGGAGTCAGGTCCCAGAAACCTGACTCTGTATCTCATCATCATCGTCCAATTACCAGTCCCCTCCACCTATAGGCCGTCCACAAGTGACAGCCAGGAATCACACACATCCAAGACGGAATTTTCCACAAGCAATTTCTAAATAAAAATGAAATAAGATGTGCTGGAATCAAAGGATAAATATACTATAATTAATAGGCTGTTCTCATGGTATTTCCCAAAAGGAAATGACCTACCTGGACTTTGATAAGGGAAGCAGAGTATGCCGAGTTCTTGCTTTTAACTTATTACACCACTTAAGGCTTCAAGGGAGAAAAGAAAAATGCAGCATAATTTAACCAACGCCTAAAAACTTTCAAAATTTCCACTTTATGAAACTTACAAATGACCTCATTCTATGTGACTGGTAGTTGTGTAAATAATAGTAAGAGCAGTCACTTAGAGAGTTCTTATTTTGTGCCACATACTGTTCTGAGCATTTTAGCTTCACGACAATCCCATGAAGTAAATAATATTAGTATCCCCATTTTACAGGTGATGAGACTGAGCTACAGAGAAGTTAAGGAACTTCTGTCAAGGACCCATGACTAGTGCACTGGAACCAGGATTCAAACTCAGGCAGTCCGACTTAACTATAGAATAGAGTACTGTACTATATAATACTAGTATACTATACTATACTATATAATACTATAGAATACTGTACTATATAATAGAATACTGTACTATATAATACTAGTATACTATACTATACTATACTATGATATAATATTCAATATTATGCTGCCCCTCCAATATTGGATTCTCTTCTAAGTTCCCAAGTTATTTGTGAATGAACAAAAGAAACTGATTACTAGTATTTTAATCATTATAAAGCAGGGGTAATAAACTGGTAGCCCAGGGGCCAAATATGTAGCCAACCTAGCCAATATATGTATTTTGGGGGTCAATGCAGTGTTTTAAAATAATATGAATTTGAATGTATTTAGACAAGGCAAGTCTTCTCTAGTTAGCCAAATTCTTACCACTTCTTATAATATTACCTACCTAATCTTCTAGGCATTTAGTTTTAATTAAAAGTTATACAATATTACATAATGCTCATTTTCAAGCATGTAAGCTTGGGTTTATATTTAAAAACTGTCCTGAAGCTGGCAGTGTTTATCTGTTGTCTATTACTCTAAGCTAAAAGTCAAAGTTAGTATAATAATTGGCTTCTAATCTTGGCTCATCCACTGATATGAGGTCATGAGTAGGTGACTTAACCTTTCTGTGCATTATTTTTATCATTTGCAAAACAGAGGAAACAGGATCGATAGCCTGGTCATCTTTCTTTTATTTTAAGGAAAAATGAGGTTACATGTGAGGGAAGAGGAGTGTCGTTCACCGAATTAACAAATATATACTAAGTATTTATGGTGTTCGAGCCTCTTATAGGTACAGAGCTACAAAGATATGTAAAATATAATCCCATTCACACTATAGGTGACAAGAAAAGAAAAATAAATTTTAAAGAATAACAAATAGTGCATAGGAGTATTGATCCCTGTGAGGTAGAGTCATCAGGTGAGGGGTCATGGAATTTGGACTGAGCCCTGAAATCTGTGTGGGATTGGCTGGATGGAGAAGAAGAAAGCGTCCTTGATGGGGGATGCCCTGTGTTTCCGGAAGAAAGTCATTTGAATGTTTAATTACTAGTTAAGTACAATTAATATACTGCACAGGACTGCCTTAAAGCCATGATCTGACTTCTGTTTTGTGATCTGGATCAGACTAATCACCTGGACTTTCTGGTTTCCTCCCAGGGGGAAGAGACACTGCAGGTCTGGGCGGCAAAGGAGGTCCTTACCGGCTGGATGCAGGCCATGCAGTGTACCAGGTCTCTGAGGCTGAGAAAGATGCAGTTCCTGAGGAGGTGAAGAGAGCTGCGAGAGAGATGGGCCAGAGAGCGTTTCAACAGAGGTGAGTGGACCCCACTGCATCCGGAGCAGTGTCGGCCACCGTGGTGAAATGTCAGTGGACCCTGAAGTAGACCCCAAATTCGTGTGATTCTATTCCTCATGCAGCAACCTGGACCCACAAACTGAAATCCGTAGCCACCCCCCTCCCAGTGGAGACAGCCGAGTGAACATAATCTCCCACCCTTTCTACTCAGGCCCCTTTACATGTATTAGTTACATATGGTCCTACAGAGGAAGGGCTTGAGCTCGCTAGAAAGTAAAACCAAAGATGCTTCTCTTCGGAGAAACTAAAGGTCGAGTCATCCCATCCACGTCTGTCCCCAGGCCACACAGGGAATTCAGATAACACTGCGTGATGGTCCCTTCCTGCCCTCAGGAATCCTGTAGATTCACGTGGAGACAGGACTAGTGTACACACGCGCACTCACACTCACACACCGCCTGGTTAAGTGCTGAAGTCCTGTGGTACGGCAGTGCAGAGAAGGGTAAGGTCCGTGGGCTGATGTGAGGTAAGGCCTGAGCTCAGCCAGTATTTGGACATTGCAGGGTAAACTAAGGGACCAGAGGCGCCAGGGTAGGATGAGCAGAGTGACTATGGCAGAGAGAGCCAGCTCGCCTATGCAGAATGAAGGGTACCAGCTGGGGGCAGTGGGGAGTGAGGTTGACTGTGGAGGCCCTGTCCATGGGTGGAGGGCTTGAAATCCAGGCCAACCAGCCTGTAGCTTTCAGATGTTCTGGAACCATCCGGAGCCACTTTGATTGGAACCATCTAAAAAATGAGAAGAATCTGCATGATGCTTTCACTAGACATCCACATGTGTTCATCAGCTAAAAGTGAAAAATACCCCAGGAGCAGCAAGATCTCCTTCAGGAGCGAGGGCATAGACAGTGGTCCGGGAGGCAGATTTATACTGCTGTGCTCAGTGAAAGGAGCTGGGTGCAGTTCAGGAAAAGCACACTCCAGGGTATGTGAGTTCCGAAATTCCTCCCACGCAGGACATCTGGTTTTACATTACGTGCTGTGCTTACACATCCTGCAAGTAAACAGTCCAGAACAATGGGGACACAAAAATGCAGGTCCCTCCTGCCACACCCTCAGGAAAGCCTGCAAGGCTTAGGACCCTCACGTACTCAGCAGGTAGATAAGACGAGAGTGTCACTCCCAGCCCTTCTGCTGGCTTCCCCGGAGACCTCAAACAATTAATTTATCGTCACTGGGCGTCAATTTGTTCTTCTGATGGTGACTCCCTTCTCCCTTCCTCTCAGAGAGGCTATGAAGACAAATCACTATGTTAGGAATGAAAGGAGTTTAAACTTCTCAAAAAAAGGATGGGAGGGATCCTATAATACAAGGTCTTGTTAGAATTAAAATATGGCTCTACGTTTCATATAAACAATAAATATTTATTTAGGAAAAGAACCAAATAATTAGATACACATCATCATCTCCTCCCCAAATGATGAGTTCCTATTGTCTCCACGCTGAAAACCTCACAAGTCCTGTCTCAATTTTTGTGTAAGCAGACAAATGGATAGAGGAGTTCACAGGGAGAGAAAAGGACCTGTAAGTAGTGATGGGGTAGAAGTACACGAGCCCTTCTCTGATTTCCATGATAAGGGTGAGGAATCTGGTTCTATTAAGGACCATCGCGCCACCGGGGAAAGAAAGTAAGGAGCATCTGTAATAATAAGGCAGCTAAATTTAGTGGCTATAAGGGAGGAAAGAGAAAAAGTGGAGAAGGGAATGAGAAAACCAGACACCTCTACTAAGCGCTGCAGAGAAGAATCTAAGTCCGCGTGAAAGAATACTGGAAGGTGGTTGAAATACAGAGGAGACGGACAAGGGGATGAGAAAGGAGAAGCTGAAATAAAAGCACATGGAGACCCTGAGAAAGACAGAAAAATGTTGCTTTCTACTTTCGTGCAGTAATAGTCCTATTTGATGGGTATTCAATTTAGTACCTGCTAAAGAGTTTTCTTAAACTTTTTATTATGAAACTTTTTAAACATCAACAAAAGTAGAGAGTAACGTATAGTGAACCCTGTGGACCTGTTCCCTCAACCTCAGGAAGAAAAATCTGATTCCATTCCGAGTCCTTGAAGCTAATTCAAGATTTTCTACCTTTTCATCGTAAATATTTCAGAGTGTGTCTCTGAAATATTTTACTTAAAAAAAATAAAAAGACAAAACTATTATCAGGTCTTTAAACAGTAGTCATTCTTCACTGTCATCCAATAGTTTTGGATGCTTTAGTTTTCAAGCTATTTTGCAATTTTAGGTATATGCAGAATGAGGTCAAGTCCCTGCATTTGTGCTTTTGTAGCACCCTGTACCTTTTCTCCGTGGCTCTTATCACTTTTTCCCATAGTGTTATTATTTGTGTGAATAGCTTATTTCCTCTCCACTGACTTCAGGTTCGTTGAGGGCAGGATATTTTGCCCTCTAGTGTATCCCCAGTACCTACGCCCAGAACCTGGTACCTGGCAAGCACATACGTATTTGTGGAATGAATAATACACACGTGCATACAAGTAATGGTATCACCCTTTCACACTTAATTCAAAGACTGGCTAAAACCAGACTGACAGCCAGGCCTATCCATCAGCCCAGAGGTCTACCATATTGCCTCAAAGAGCCCAATTCTACTGATGGGTTCTTGATATTGTCAACATAATATTTACCTAGCGTTCATTTGTATCCGGATTTCAGCTAGATAGTGGTTCCTACATATCCAGAATTGCTTAACTCAGGAAGAGTAGCAGGTGGACAAGGGTAAGACATGTATAAAGCAGAACAGAGATAGTAAACCAATAAAACAAGAATGAAATAGATGGCGAAGTACTTTTACATGCTTGGAAAAGCGTTTAAGGTGGACACCAACTGTGGAAACTGTACCCACTACCATTTGCAAAACTAATCAGCCCTACACACTAGATTTCAGCTTGTGTTTGTTTTCCTCATAATTGATCCAAAAATGACCTATACGAAAAAGTAAAATGAGAACTAAAATTCCCAGACTCTTACGTAACAATAAATATACCCTTTAAGAATATACTGTGCCAACAGAGTGCAGTCAGTCCGCATAGATTACTAGGATGTGAAGCAGCTGTGCCCTGAAGTTTTGATCAGGGTTAAAGCAGCAGAAAGACCTATTTTCAGCTAGCTTTGTGGGTTTGAGAGTATTTGCACTGGGAGTCTTGTCTCAAACAGAGGCTAAAATGTCCTATTTTCTTTCACTGCTCCCAGCTTCGGTCTTCATCTTTCAGAATGTTATCAGCTTTGAACACCTTGTAGGTGATTTTTGTGAAAGCTGACACAGCTTGGAATATGATTTCCAGATCTCTTCTTAATTAGAGCAGCATGTGGTGTGTTTTGGGTGCAACACAATCGTGCCAGAGGTATCCCTATAACTGGAGTTAATTCTGATCTCTCTACAATGACCAGTCTGCCGGAGGTGACTTACTAACTGCCTGGCTCCTTCCTTGATATGTGTGTGTGTGTGTGTGTGTGTGTGTGTGTGTGTGTGTGCGCGCGCGCGCGCGTGTGTGTGTGTGTGTGTGTTTCCCCTGCTAAGCACAAGCTATGCCTACATTTTTTTTCTAATCTCCCTTCTTTGGAAAAGTACTAATCTCCCTTCTTTGGGAGAGAGAGCACATTAGCCTCCCAGGTATGAAGGGGTTGGTAGCATGTCCTGCAGTGTCATTGTGCCCAGCTTCTGTCAGGCTTGATACTTGAGACATACCTTAATCTAATGAAAATTTATAGAGAGGTTTAAGAGATTGCCAAAACTAAACATAAGAGGCATTGTTAGGAGGTCAAGTCCTATACACATATTCCTTTTCGTCCTTCAGAGCAGAGAGTAAATTAGACTTAGAAGGACACCTTGGCATGTCACCTCAGGAAACAACCATTCAGATATTATTTACCTTTCCGGTATTTACCTTTTGATAGCCAGTGTTTTCAAAAGTGCTATCCAACAGCATTTATTGAATGCCACTGGGTGCCAGGGTTCGTGCTGGTACTGGAGATTCTAAGAAAAAATAAGACATGTTCCTTACCCCAGAGGATTAGAAGAGAAAAAATGAGAGTACGTCACATGTAGTAAAGGTATTTTTCATTAAATTTTTGGCTCAGGTATACACACACGTGTGTGTACATGCATTTTCGTTTACTGGATCTCAATATAAAGCTTATTTGCTACTGTGGAAAATAAAGTTTGAAAAACACTATGATAGGGCAGAATAGACATATGTATTAAAAGCAATGAAGTTTATAGGTTCCATAGCAGATAGCTGTGGAAGATATGTGAAAGAGAATGATCATGAAGAGATTGAGCCAGACTTCATAGGATGTAAACTTTGAGCCGGGTCTTGACACCTGAGGTGGCATTAGCTAACCCAGCCGGGTGGTAGGGCAGGAATTGCATATCTGCCCTCATGGTCTAAGCCTAACATTATGTGATTCTAATAAGCCTTTAGTGCTCTGCCCTGTGATGGATGGATTCTTCCCAGCCCTTGGCCAGACAGGGAGGAATAGAGACCATTCATCCTCATTGAGCATTTGGGGGTTCTGTTCCAGCCCAAGGCAATAAAACTATACTCCTGATAAGAGTTTCAGCTCTGCACCTAGGAACCATATCTCCAACATCGTGTACGTGCACACACACACACACACACACACACACACACACACACACACACACACACACAGAGCAGCTTAGAATACTGTGCTGTGGTTAGGCTTTTGAGATATGCATTCCTCATTCCCTGTCCTAGTATTAGTACCCTTTACATTTGTAGAAATTTGTAGAAATGTGTATTATGGATAGAACACTGTAAAACCTTCTACTTATAATTAGTTTAAGATGCTGCGTTTTAAATAATTGAGTCTTATTTGTATTTCAGTCACTCATATCAATTTATTTTGAGCATCTGTTATGCTAGGGATCATGGTAGGCACCGTGCAGATAAAGATGAGAAAGACTAAAGGAGCAAAGAGTTCAGTTGGGGAGACAGGAAGCAGACAACTATAGCATAGGTAGCAATGCCCTGACAGAGAAAAGCATGAAGTGATTCGAGAGCACAGAAGACAAATCTGAAGATCAGAGCAGGCTTCCTGGAGGAGGTGACCATTGATATGAGCCTTGAAGAGTTCATGGAAGCTAGTAGGCAAAGGAGCAGGGAAAGGCACTCTGGGTGAGAGAGAAGCCCATGCAGGGGCTCAGGGACAAGGGCACACAGTGGGTTGAGGAAACTGCAAGTGGGCTGGCAGAGCTGCAGCAGAAGCAAAGAATGAAAAATGGTAAAAAGGAGCACTGTCCTGGGAGGACAGAATTTCAATGCCACAATAATATTAAAACACAATTATCCTCTTAAAAGTACACAGTCAATTTCAGAAAACTCCTATATTTTACATAGCAACACATTTATTTACATTCTCTGGGCCTGAACTGTTATCATGATCAACCAAATATATGTCCTTGGTCTTAAAAAGCAACCCATGGGATCTCTCTAGGAATCTGCCACACGAACTGACCATCTGCCAGCATCATGACACGTGTTTGGGATACAGCAGCAGTGTGCTACAGAGCTGAGTCATACTGGCTCATATGAGCCAACTGCACATTTCTTCCTAACTCAGTGCTCAGGGGCCTCACTATTGATAGCTTAACATCAGCCACCACAGAAATCAACAAACACTACAAATCAGGGCTGCTTTTTCCTCTGCAGGGCGACTTAACCATTTCCTAGGGCATCACTGCACACACATTCCTCTCTTTTGAAACATGAGCTGGAGACATCACTTCTTGCTTTTTTTCCTCAAAGGCCTCCTGAGTTACCGAGGAGTTTGCTACAGTTCTTAGCAGTAGATGAATGGAAGTAAGAGATGCACAGGTACAGGCTTTCAGCTGTTGTCTTTTTTGCCCTCTGATTTTAGGTTAAAGGAGATCCAAATGAGTGAATATGATGCTGCAACCTATGAAAGGTTTTCAGGGGCTGTTCGACGGCAGGTGCACTCCCTCCGAATTATCCTGGATAATTTACAGGTAATCAACATGTATGGGCCAAGAAAATAATCTGGGCCCCAAACTAGACCCACCCCAAAGCTATTGGAGAAAGTTATCTGAACCCTAATCAGCCAGTCCAAAGATATTAGTCAATGCCAAAATGTTTGCATAAAACTGTGGGTCACTCTATGGCTTTCTTAGTTCAATTTGTCAGGTAAAAATATTTGACCTCACCTTTCCTCCTGTCCAGGAAGCAGTAATTTAACGAGTGACTCTAAAAGGCATCAGACTTCCTGATTCTCCTCATCTAGATCTATGAGTGTCCCATCTCTACTAGACATCCACAGATAGAATTCTCCCCCTACACATCATTTTGTTGTGAATGACTCTCCCAGGCAATGACAGGAACATTTTGGATCATCCAAGCTGTGCATCCCCTATGCACCCTGACCCCTCCTCCCCTGGTCCCCACATTGCCAGCCTCTTTGCAGTTTCATAGGCTAGTCGTCTCAGAACTAGTTCATGTTGCTGTTGCTCCCAAAAATATTAAGATGCTTCAGTATTTCTTTTTTTTTAATATTAAGTTGTTTTTGCATTTGATTTATAAGATAAACACCTCATGACAGAGTCTGTAAAAAGCATGTCTGTATTATCTGTGATAACAGAGACTAGTAAGACATTTAGCATTATTAATAAGATTTCAGAGGATAAATTTTAAGTGAACAAACTGCTTTCGAATACATTAGAAGCATAAGATGCTTCAATATTTCTTAAGCAAAGATTTGTTATTTGGAGATTTTACACTTAAGATTGTGTTCTGGGCTTCCCTGGTGGCACAGTGGTTGAGAGTCCGCCTGCCGATGCAGGGGACACTGTTTCGTGCCCCGGTCCAGGAAGATCCCACATGCCATGGAGCGGCTGGGCCCGTGAGCCATGGCCGCTGAGCCTGTGCGTCCAGAGCCTGTGCTCTGCAACAGGAGAGGCCACAACAGTGAGAGGCCCACGTATCAAAAAAAAAAAAAAAAAAAAAGATTGTGTTCTGACCAATTTGCACACATAATTAAGGAAGGGCTAAGTATTCTGAAAAATCACAAACTATGTAAGATTGTTTTGCCTGAAGAGAGAGAGAAGCCACATTTCAGGGGAGAAGGGGCAGGGTTAGGAGCCAGGCTGTGGTGTGCTTCTCCGTTCTACTCTGGAATCTTCTGTCCTTTCCTTTGAAGTTCATGGCCTTCAGTTATGCCCTTTCCCTCTTTGGTTCTTTTGGGGGGAAGTTTTATTATTATTTGCTAGTTATTGGAGGTAAGAAGTTTTCATTATGCACTTTTAATCTACCATTTCAACCTCAAACTCTGAGAAAGCCTCATTTCTAAATAGATCTAAACTACATCAGGGGATTAGGAAAAGTTACATCACTTCCAAAGGGTAAGGAAGGAGAAAGGTCTTTATAATGATTAATTAGATGCCTAATTTCAAAATCTAGGGAGTGTAAGACTTAAGTTGTTTGCTTTAAAAAAAATCCACATACAGTTATTTAAGATAAAACAGCATAAGATTTTGTATAAATTATGTGAACAACATAACATTGAATGATTGGATTTTCTTCCATAGTCACTCACTTAAAAAGTACTCATTTCCCTGAACACTGAGGGCAACTTCTGGGTGAGCTCTGAGCTCCATCCGGGGCAAGACAGTAGTCAAATAAGACCCAAAATGAGTGGTTCACAGGAGATGAGGGTTATGGGAGGTATGGTGCTGGTACTAAGACTGAAGAGTGAGGGAGGGTGGGAGGGAGGGAGACGCAAGAGGGAAGACATATGGGAACATATGTTTATGTATGACTGATTCACTTTGTTATAAAGCAGAAACTAACACACCATTGTAAAGCAATTATACCCCAATAAAGATGTTAAAAAAAAAAAAAAAAGACTGAAGAGTGAGTATAGTCCCGTCATTAGTTCATTTCTTAAGTTCTTGATGGGATAGAAAAATAAAATGCAGGGCTCCCCTGGTGACGCTGTGGTTAAGAATCTGCCTGCCAGTGCAGGGGACACGGGTTCGAGCCCTGGTCCGGGAAGATTCCCACATGCTGCAGAGCAACTAAGCCCATGCACCACAACTACTGAAGCCCGGGCGCCTAGAGCCTGTGCTCCGCAACAAGAGAAGCCACCGCAATGAGAAGCCCGCACACCGCAACGAAGAGTAGCCCCCGCTCGCGCAACCAGAGAGAGCCCGCGTGCAGCAACAAAGACCCAATGCAGCCAAAAATAAATAAATTTATTTAAAAAAGAAAAGAAAAAGAAAATGCAGTCCCTGCTCTCAAAGAAGGAACTTAAAGAAGACAAGCAAACAGTTTCCTAAGGTCTGTAGGGAAGTATGTGCATGATTCTATGGGATGAATGAGAAAAGGCTTCACCGACGATGCAGTGCTTGAGTTCACTCTTAAAAGATGCTGAGGAATTTTCCAGGTGGTTGAGGAGTGAGGGCATTCCAGACACAGGACACGGCACATACAAGTGCACAGAGGCATGAGAGAGGACAGTGAGTTCAGAGAATAGCACGTTATGAGTTCAGAGAATAGCACGTTATGCAGTGTGACTGAGAAGACCGTGTATGTGGTGGGGGACAAATGGCAAGGGAGAAGGCTGGCACAGTTGTAAGGACCAGATGGTGATCTGGCCCTGGATGCCATGCGAACTTGCACACAACATTGGGTTTGACCCGGTGGACAAACAGGCCATTGGAGGATTCACAGTACTAGGAAGAGATACAAGAATACATTTTTAATTGAAGGAATCAAAATCCTCATCTGGTATTAGTTAATACCTTGATTGATATTCATTGGGCACCATGCTATAGTTACTTTTACAAACATCAATGCATTTAATCCTCACATCAACCCTTTAAGATAAATGATACTATGTTTACAAGATCAGTCAAAGGAAGAAAAGTCAGGCCCAGTGCTGGGACTTCTTAAAATAGGACACCAGTTAAGCCTGGGTTAGGATTAGGGTCAACATTAAGGAATGACTCTTCTGGGAAACACCACAGCAATGAGACCAGTATCAGAAAACCATGTTTAGTTTTGCTTCCAGCTTGCAAAGAGAGAAATGCAAGAAAATTGTGAAGGACTCAAAGAAAGGCAGCAGATAAGACTAAATAGATGGAAAAGATTTTTTTTTTTTTGGAACCAAAAAAAAAAAAATCTGTAAATGTATTAGGGTTAATAACTTTCTAAATACCCTCAAATATAGTAAATAATTGTCTCAGGGAAGTTTTCATTCTCTTCTCCCCTGGAAATCTGAAAAAGAGAAAACAGGCTTAAATAATGGCAAGGAAGAGCTTTAAGATATAAGAAAAGGAATAGAAGTAATTTAATCCTTAAATGAGTACCTAAAATGGATATGGAACTTCCATCTCTAGAAATCTTTACAGATAACACCAGCATTTTAATAACAGCAAGCGTTTATTGAGCAATTACCACGTGCCAGCTATTCTACTAGGTGCCTTACGTTAGCAGCAGCATCATCAAGATCTCTTCCATCATCATCAACACCAACAACATCATCATCATCATCATCCTTAGTGGCTAATAATGCCAGTTCTGGAGCCAGACAGCCTGGGTTCTGTAAAATGGGAAAAACAGATAAAAGGCAGTTATTAAGATTAACTAGGATGATTTGTCTTTTTTTTTTTTTTTTTTTTTTTTTGCGGTACACGGGCCCCTCAATGTTGAGGCCTCTCCCGTTGTGGAGCACAGGCTCCAGACACGCAGGCTCAGCGGCCATGGCTCACGGGCCCAGCCACTCCGCGGCACGTGGGATCTTCCCAGCGGGGCTTGAACCCGTGTCCCCTGCATCGGCAGGCAGACTCTCAACCACTGCGCCACCAGGGAAGCCCCGGATGATTTGTCTTGTAGGAGCAGATATCAATGGTGCCATAACAGGCTCAAGGGCAGTCAGAGCAGAGACAGCATTGTGGGACCCCCGCCATGCCCTCCAGTTTCCTTCTTTTATGTTTTCTTCTTCCTTAAAAGAAAAATTACATTTATTTGTGATTTAAAAAAAAAGATGAAGATGATACGCATAAACCCCTTAAAACAGTGCCTGGCATATAGCATTCTCTACAGAAGAATTAGCTTCATCGTTTCCTTCATTGCACTTGCTAATAGTCATCAACCTGGACTGCAGGCCCCCAGTCAAGTACTTTACATTCATTGTGCTATTTAGTCCTTACAATAACCAGTTAGTATTATTTTCTACATTCGATCGATAAAGAGACTGAGTCACATAAATCATCTCAATTCTCAACAATCTTACGAAATACAGATATTTTGTTCCCACTTTCTAGTGAGGGAACTGAAGATTAGGAAGATGACGGAGGCTTGTCCTGGGTCCCTGTGGCTAGCGAAGCAGGTGTCTGAGCCCAAAGCCCACGTTCCTGTGATCTCTTAAGCCTGTTACCTTCTTCCAACTCTACAACTCTGTGAAAAGTATAACTTTCACATATACTCTTAAAACATTTTGCATCGTTATCCAAATGCCAACACAGGATCCTCATCTGGTATTAGTTAATGTCTTGGTTCAGTATTCACTGGGCACCAGGCTATAGTTACTTTTACAAACATCATTGCATTTAATCTTCACATCAACCCTTTAATATAAATGATGTTTTATTTACAAGATCAGCCAAAGGAAGAAAAGTCAGACCCCCTGCTGTGACTTCTTAAGTATTTTCAAGTGTTTCCCTTATCGAATCTTCTTCTTCTTTTTTTTTTTTAATCCAGGGTGTTATTCTCAAGTGGGGCTTCTGAAGTCCTCAATTTGGAAAGATAGTGCCAGTTGCAAACAGCCGCTGGCCAAGGATAGACAGGACCTCATGTGGAATGTGAATCCTTAGATTGCAACAAAAACAGGAAGGCCTGGATTTGGTCACCTTTTGGCCATCTCCTGCCAGTCCTGTGTGGTTCTGATTGACTAATAACATCCAGCTGTCTTGAGGTTATTTTGTAATCCCAGTAACAATGGGTGTTTCCTCAGTGATCAGCACGAAGTCAGGCCAGGAACTGGCAAATCATCCTTCGGGGTGACTTTGAAAGCACAGCTTCAAGCCCATGCATTGAGAGGCTGGGCTGAGATCCGAGGAAAGGGAGCATCTTGCCGCCCATGTCAGCGCTGCTTCCGCATGTGCCTCTGTTGCATCACGGGTCACTCTTCTCAATTAAGACAGCTGTCATCAGTGACCTTCCTTTGCTTCTGGACTGGATTCTTCATGGGATATCATAGAGTCCCGGTGATTGGACCTTTTATGAATCAGTAGCAAGAGTTTTCTCATTAGAATAGTAGGGTCTATAATAACTTCAATTATACTCGGTTCAGAATCTGAATCTCTGATTCCAGCTTTCCCTAACAATAGAAAATATCCATTTCTACAAAAAGCCACTGATTTTAATCATATCTTCTCTCCATTGTTTTTTCTAATCTACAATCAGTAATTTCATTCTCAGGCTAAACTAAACTAGCCTTTTTCTGATTGCTTTGCCTAGCGTGATATCTCCATGAACCAACAACTACGTTCCTTTTTTTTTCCTTCAGTGGTTCAAAATGAGCTTGTGTTCAGATAAGTGATGTTTGTGAACACTGATGTGTGACGTGCACTGTGCTTGGCACTGAGGGCACAAAGATTAATAAGATATTGTCTCTGTACTCACAAAGGTATTAACTTCAAGAGGTGGGGAAGACAGGCACCTGCACAGATCATTTCTGTTTAATATGTAAGCGTCTAGGTAGAGGAATGAACGGTATGCAGTGGACGCCCAGAGGAAGGGGATTCTAGGATAGATTTTGAAGGAAAGAATCCATGACCTGAGTCTTGCAGGACACACGAATATTAACCAGACAAAGAAGGGTGAAAACAATGCCCAGCAGAGGGCACAGCACAGACAAAGGCCTGACACTGTGATCTCAGGTGTGAGCTGAGGTCCGGCCAAGGGCAGGATACCACTCAGTGTGAGATGCAAAAGGCTTTGAGGCTGGGAGGCAGGTTGGTGCCAGGTAAGGAATTTTATTCTGAGCCCCTACTTTGCTGTATGTAAAGAATGGAAAGCGTTTCCCCATTCGCTTTGTTTAATCTGCAGTAACTGTGTTTCACCCAGTGGACATTTACTGAATATCTATTTTGCCTAAGAGTTCTTGCCTTCAAAAGCTAACCTTCTAGTGAAGAAGACACGTTTAGTTGTAAGAGAAGACACAACATGGTAGATGCCACAGAATGGTTTTTAACAGAGCGCTATGGTTATGTAGACAGATGTGCGAGCAACTTCTAGGTTGGGCAGTTAGGGAGAGACTCACAGAGGAAATGTCGTTTGAGCTGGACCAAGAAGGATGAGTATGGTTTCAATTGGCAACTCTTCTAAGGATGCAGATGGGAAGATGGTCATGACCAGAGCTTCTCAAACCTTCTATGGAGAGGGGCCAGGTTTTTTTTTCAACTGATCACAGACGAATTTTTCTTTTTTTAACCTTTTTTTTTTAAGGTCAGTCCTTCAAACACATTGTTAATTGGGAAAATAATGCCTTCACGTTTGTGTTTCTGTAACGTTCAAGTAACAAATTTAGTGGCTCCTAAGGAAGCTTATTTCTATAGCAGCTCAGTAGATTGTTCCCAGTAACTCTTTACAAAGACTACCTCATTCTTCAACTCTCTTTTCCTTTTCACGGACTAATACTTTTATAAAATAAAATAGAAATGAATTACTGAAAAAAAATGATACAAAAAATAACATACGAAATACAAGCCCATATTATTTAATATTAGATTCAACAAACATAAAATTACTTTGTCAAATTGCTGTATAAGTTTCTAAATGATTACTGTCAACTTCTGTGACCTGTTTCATCACAGACCAGTAACAAGTGTTCACACACCAAAGGCAATCTGGGTAGCTCTAGTCAAGACAGAAGAAACCTATGAGCATGGGACAAACACTACAAAGAATACAAGGCTGTTTAGAGAATGGCAAACAGTCCAACGTGACTAGAGTTCAGAGTTTGGGGATGGGCTTGTGGGCAGGGAGTAATAGGAGAGAAAACTAGAGAGAAGGTGAATCCATGCTGACCGTCTTTTGTAATCAGTGAGGAGCATGGATGTGACTGAGAAAGGGAGTGGTGTGGTTTGATCTTCTTTAAGAAGTTTCATAATCATGGAGTTAGTAAGTCTTAGAGGAGAGAGAGGTGGAAGAAGCCAGGAAATTATAACATTACTTCAGTTATTCAGTTAAGAAGTGATAGGAACCCAAACCAGGGTAATTGAAGTGAAAATGCAAAGTATGGGACAGTTGGGAGGTATGACCAGAAGACAGTGACTGATGGAACATGAAGTGAAGGGGATGGTGAGGTCTTCAAGCCCTAGGGGACAGAAATAAGGAACACAGGAAGAGGAGAGGCTTGTGGAGAAAGCAGATGTTTGGTTTGACTGTTATTATGTTTTCTCACTACTGGGACACCTATGGAAAAATGTCAAGCAAGCGTGGTATTTGAAGATTTTAAGATATGACTCGAGTTCAAGAGCAAGGTTAGGACCAGATAGGCTTACATATCTGTATAGATATGTCTGTATTTTTATGGTCATCTGTGTAGAGAAATGGCCCAAACCAAGAGGGAAGATGTGTTGATGACGGTGAGGGTATAGAGCAAAGAGGGGGAAAGGTGAGGATGGGCCTGTCAAGGAACATCTGCATTTCTGGGGAGAGGAGTAAAATGCTAGTTACTCTTTCGTAGCACACGAATGGCTCGTCACTTAGCATGTGGCATCAGTGGCCATGAGAGGACAGCGTCAGCCGAGCACAGCCTAGAAGTACAGTCCTGACTTCCAGGCTGCGTGAGCAAAGGCATCGAGCTCAATCTTTGCCGGGTGACCATTAAAAGGATTAAAATACTAAAAAGCTGTAAACAGGACAAAAAATAGCATTCCTAGCAAGTAAGTACAGGAGACCACAAATCACATTAACATCTCTTGCTTGGAGAGGCAGGGAGTAGAAGAGAGAACCCTAGAGCTGGCGAGAAGCAGATCACTTGACCTCCATGTTGTCACCGCCAAGCAGCAGCATTTGAAAGCAGCAGCTCTGAGGAGCAGTGGAGGGGTGGAGCGGTCTAGACTTTATGCAGTGGCATAAAGCGACAAGCTGGAAAGGCTGTAACTCTGGGAAAGGGGCCAGGCCAGCCTCAACTTATACTTGGCTTGAAGACCAGATCCAACAAATGCCAAATGGCCCCATTGCAATGGCTTTTCCAAACAAAATAAGAAATGATGTGGAGATGAAGTTCTCATGCTGTGACTGTCCATAGTTCCAACTCCTTCCCTGCAGAGCTCTTGAGCTAGTAGTATAGCTTTTCTTCAACTACTAACACCAGTCTAAAATCTTCAAGGAGAATTCTAATAATAACAAAGTGGAGAATCCATCCAATCTGTTGCTGAACAGTTTTGAACAGCCATCCTATCATCCAAGAATGAGGACACAAAAACATAAGATGAGCTCTATGAAATACTTCTGCAGTGAGGCAGAATAATAGAAATTCAAGATGTAGAAGAAGAAGATGCTGATAGGCTAGAATATTTTCTTCAGAAAACATCACATTTTTAGAAAACATCTGCTTTGTGTTCTCAAAATTCAAAGAAACCTGAAGTATGTGAAATAAGGAAAGACTAGAAGAAAACTACAAGTGCAATGCCAAAGCTGAAATCTACATTAAAAGTAGAAAGGACAGACTCAATCCAGTCTTAAGTACTAACGTGAAAGGAAAACTTGAATTGTTATTCCATACTGAAGAGGTAAAAACTATGAGAAAGCTGGTCAACAAAAACAGAGCAGAGAGCTAACACATAGAGCCATGAGCCATCCCAACATGTAGAACAGTACTTGGCCCATGGTAAGTGCTCAGTAAATATATGTTGTACCAACGATATTCCCGAAGAAGCCACCAAAAAGCACGCATAAACAGTAATTCAAGTAATAGTAAAAGAAAACTGTGCTGAGCCAAAGACAGGCTTAAGTCAATGGATCAAAAGACCTTTACTGAGTACCAGGCAAAGTTAATGAGAAGAGATAAGCACCTCGCCACAGCCTCATGGAATTTTAACATTTCAAAAACAAAGAAAATAAGAATGTAAAAAAAAAAGAAAAAATATCCTAAAAGCATACAGGCAGTCAAAAACTAAGCTATTGGGCTTCCCTGGTGGCGCAGTGGTTGAGAGTCCGCCTGCCGATGCAGGGGACATGGGCTCGTGCCCCGGTCCGGGAAGATCCCACATGCCTCAGAGTGGCTGGGCCCATGAGCCATGGCCACTAAGCCTGCACGTCCGGAACCTGTGCTCCACAACGGGAGAGGCCACAGCAGTGAGAGGCCCATGTACCGCAAAAAACAAACAAACAAACAAACAAACAAAAAACAACTAATCTATTGTCCAAGAAAGAAAAATTCATCTTACATTAATTGTCCCTGAAACATTGAACACCAGAGATCGTGAAACAACGTCTGCAGGATCTGGGGGGAGAAAAGTTGTGACCCAAGAATTCTCTACTCAGCCGAAGTACAAAGGTGACAGAAAGACATTTTCAGATATTCAGAGATTTAAAATATATGTCACTTAAGTATCCTTTTGAAAATAATTTTGAAGTAAATATGTATACACACATGTGTACACACACATCTATACATACATATGTGTAAATATTCCAGCCAGTTAAGAGAGGAATCAAATTCCTTGAGAATGGGAAACCTGTGGTATAAAAGGACCAGCAATGAGTATTGGAAGCAGTTAAACACAGAATCAGATCTAAATAATTGTGGTAAATATGTTTAAAAGAAAACTCAAATATCAAGAATAATGTTTTTAAAGATACACAATATAAAAATAGTACATTTAAAAATAATAAACAGGGCCTAAATTCCCATATTGTCTCAAAAATTAAACAAAAATCAGAGGTTGATATCAAGAAACAAAAGGTTTGTAATGAGGTGGATGGACCTAGAGTCTGTCCTACAGAGTGAAGTAAGTCAGAAAGAGAAAAACAAATACCGTATGCTAACACATATATATGGAATCTAAGAAAAAAAAAAAAGGTCATGAAGAACCTAGGGGCAAGACGGGAATAAAGACGCACACCTACTAGAGAATGGACTTGAGGATATGGGAAGGGGGAAGGGTAAGCTGTGACAAAGAGAGAGAGTGGCATGGACATATATACACTACCAAACGTAAAATAGATAGCTAGTGGGAAGCAGCCACATAGCACAGGGAGATCAGCTAGGTGCTTTGTGATCACCTAGAGGGGTGGGATAGGGAGTGTGGGAGGGAGGGAGACGCAAGAGGGAAGAGATATGGGAACATATGTATATGTATAACTGATTCACTTTGTTATAAAGCAGAAACTAACACACCATTGTAAAGCAATTATACTCCAATAAAGATGTTAAAAAATAATAATAAATATTAAAAAAAAAAACAAACAAAAGAAACAGAAGGAAGCAAAAAGTGGGATAATGAGAGCGACATATGAGAGCGACAAATACTATTTCATTCCTGAAGATGATTAGAGAAATTGAAGTTAAGCCAGGCTTTTTACTGAATGCTATGTATTGTTGAAGTAATGCCAGCAACATTAAGACATTTTTAAAATAAATTTATTTTATTTTATTTATTTATTTTTGGCTGCGTTGGGTCTTCATTGCTGTGTGCGGGCTTTGCCTAGTTGTGGCGAGCAGGGGCTACTCTTCGTTTTGGTGCATGGGCTTCTCATTGCGGTGGCTTCTCTTGTTGCGGAGCACGGGCTCTAGATCGCAGGCTCAGTAGTTGTGGCTCGCGGGCTTAGTTGCTCCACGTAAGCCAGGCTTTTTAAAAACTTAATTATGCTGATATTTTTTTATTGTATTTCTTGCAAGTTATGACATGCTTTTATAAATATTCCTGATTATTTTGTGGAGAGGGGACTGCAGGGGGCAAGAGTAGAAGCAGGGGGACCATTGCAGTGGTCCAGGTGGGAGGAAATGACAATTGACCTAGGGATGACTTGGACACAGTAACATATGGTCGGAAACCACCGGAAGTTGAGAGGCTTTGCCAGTGGTCCAGATGCGAGATGTGAGGGAAAGAGCAGTCAAAGATGATCCCCAGGTATGTGGCCTGAACAGCTGAAAGAATGGGGTTGCCCTGTTGCCTTTCATTGAGAGAACTTGGGGAGAGCGGGCGATGGGCTCTAAGGCTCAGGTTTGAACTGTTAAGTTTAAAATGCCTGTTATACATGCTCACTGATATGTGTAGTTCCCAGCTCCTTTGAAGTACAAAATATCTAATTCTTGAAGGAAAGATGTGAAATTGCTCACAAAAACTCCTTGTAAAATGACAGTAAGTTGTCACCCAAAGTAATAGTTTAGTTCATATCACCATCCAGAGTACAAACTCTTCCAACAAGAATCGTCTTTGTTAAGTACATGAATCACTATTTTTTTTTTCTAGCAATGAGATGTCACTTCAAGAAACAGAGAATTCCCTAAAATAGGAAGGTCTGTATCTGCTCTTTTTTTTTTTTGGCATTTCACCGTTTAGAGCAGCTGGCAACCTAACAGGTATTTAGTAGAATATTTTTTTACTATGTCAAAACATCGAGAATCAGGGACTTCCCTGGTGGTCCAGTGGTTAAGACTCCACGCTCCCAATGCAGGGGGCCCGGGTTCGATCCCTGGTCAGGGAACTGAATTCCACATGCCACAACTAAGAGCCCGCATGCGGCAACTAAAAGATCCTGCACGCCGCATCGAAGATCTTGCATGTGGCAATGAGGATCCTGCGTGCCGCAACTAAGACCTGGCACAGCCAAATAAATAAACAAATATTTTTTAAATATATTGAGAATCACAAAGAAAGTTTTTTTATTGTTTCCACTGATTTATAATTTGTTATTTTACAAATATTGTCCAAAAGTTTACCTTAATTCTTTTTCGTTTGAATGGCGCAAATTAATACCAAAAAGTATTATGTTGTTTGAACATGGAGAAATGTTAAAATAATGGGAGCTAATGTTTAATGAAAGAATCACTGCTCCCAGGTATCCTCAATATCCGTTTACATGTATTTGTTCACAATAAGTATTTAGTGATGGTCATCGATATGTTTTACTCTGTAGAATGGATGTGATTTCTACAAAAATTGCTACTTAAACCTTTCTAATCTTTTCATGAAATAATTCTAAAGGAATAATAGAAGATTGGCTTGCTTGTAGAGTTGATAGATAAAAGAAGTCTTGCTTAACCATAACCCAAATAAGCGAAGACTTAAGACTTAGTCAATACTTTCAGGGCTGAAATCACAAGACAAAGTTCACAAACCGCAAGATAATTGGTTTTTGTCAAGTTTATTCCTCCTAAATGTCCTCATTGCTATAGATGTGTGTGTGTGTGTGTGTGTGTGTGTGTGTGTGTGTGTACGTGTGTGTACGTGTGCTCATGCTTTCTGGTAACCAAATTATTTCTCAGAAAATGAATTAACCAGAATATGTTATCCTCTGAGCATTTCAGTTAATCTAAGTGTTCTTTACATGAAAGTAATAAAACTGTATTTCTTTCTTAAGAAAGTCTGTAACATAGACTTTTTACTAGTGAAACCTATCTTTATATATAATGAATTCTCATTAGTATGAATTTGTTACATAATACAAAACAGATGGACATATTTATAAGAATACTTTTCTTCATGCAGTAGGAATATACAATAAAGAACATGTCTGGCCCTTTGTTATAAATAAATGCATTTATTTAAATACAGTAGGAACTTACTATTTAAAGAAGTATTTCAATGAGTCTCATAAAATACACAGACCAAAATAATCAATATTTCTGTTCCAGCCCTCAGTAAATTTTTAAAGAACCCCCCTTCCAGCCCATGGCCTTTAAGAGCACCCATCCTGATGGGCCTCTTCCTGTTTTGAGTTTCCAAGTATTGGTGGGCTGGCTAGATGATAGATAATAAATTATCTGTCCATATTTATCTGCAAGTTATATACTTGAAAATGAATGAATAGTGCTACTATATAAAAATGTCTTTGTTCCCATAGTTCTGGATCAAAAGGCTGGTACATACTTTCACTTCTGAAAAACAAAAACTACTGATTCATTGATAAAAATGTCAATAACAAGCAGAATCAAAAGTAATTCATTTCAGGACTTCCCTGGTGGTCCAGTGGTTAAGACTCCACGCTCCCGGTGCAGGGGGCCTGGGTTCAATCCCTGGTTGGGGAAATAAGATCCTGCATGCTGCATGGCATGACCTAAAAAAAAAAAAAAAGTAATTCATTTAGCCACAAATAAAAATTTTAAAGAATTTTAGCCACCAGAATGGCTAAAATTAAAAGAAAAAAAGAAGCTGTCAATGTCAAGCGTTGGTGGGGATGCAAGCAAAGGGAACCCTCATACACTGTTCCTGGGAATGTAAATTGGAAAAACTACTTTGGAAACCTGTTTCACAGTACCTCCTAAAGCTGAGCATATCTGGGATTTCCACCCAACAGAAATACACACGTACCTGCTGCAAAAGACATGTTCAGGGATGCTCATGGCGGCATTACTCGTAATACCCCCAAACTGGAAACAACACAGTTGTAGATGAGATATAAATTGTGATGCATGATCAAAATCACATGATTGGACATCGTTACAGCAGAGACAGAGAATAAAGTGCTGCTGAGCACAACAGCGTCGGTGCCTGTCCTGGGAATGATGTTGAACCAAAGTAGCCAGACACAGAAGAGTACGTACTGTATGATTCCACTTTATGAAGTTCAAAAACAGGCAAACCTAATCTGTGATGATAGAAGTCAGGTGGGGGGTTTCCTTTGGCAGGGGCCAGGTCAAGTCCAGAAGAAGAGGCCCAGAGAGGCTGGGAAGGTGCAGGTGTTACACTAACTCTGCACTTAAGATTTATGCACTTTATTCCAAGTAGGTTACACTTAAATTTTAAAAGCTGACCCGAAAAAGGGGGTAGCAGATTTATTGGAAAAAGCATATCCCTTCTTTACTCTCACCCCAAATTTTATTGAGTCTTTTTCTTTTATTGGTATACAAAACAGGAACAAAGTCTTCAAGCTAGAGACGACCTTAAAAGATGATAATCATGTATAGGAAAAGAAGCAGACCAGCACAAGAAAATTAAGACCTAAAGTCCCTAGGTTCTTACATAATGGTGAGTCCAGAGACAGCAGACAAACATAATATTCTAAGGGAAAAATAAGTATTTTGTAATTCGATAATCCCCTTACCAAGGGCAATAATAGGTCCCCTAGAAAGGACCCCCCTTTTATTATCATTTTTACTAATTATTAGCATGTACACCAAAAGAAGAATTCTGCAGTGCTGTTGCGCTGGTTGTTTGACATACATTCCCTGGGCCGTGGCCCTATTGCTCTTAAGTTGGACCTTTTCCCCAAATTCACACCACCTGTAATTCCCTTCTTGTGCCTTTAGTCTGTGACAGCAGCCTCTATGCTCTAACTCTGATCTGGAATTGACATCAGTAATGCACGATTTTGCAAACCTCTCATAAGGAGTCAACATTTGTTCACTTATAGTCTTGAAGAGCTGACTCATAATAAATTAGCTTTGGTAGTTAGCTTAGCTGGCTGGTGAGATTTCTACCTCACAAGGCTGCTAAAGAAAATTGAAGACAAAGTTCTTCTGGTAAATGATAAATGTACTAGTATACTTCAGTCAAATATAGGAATATCTAAAATAGCAAACCATTATTATTCCACGTAGCTTCATTACAGTGAGATCTTTATAAATATATTTAGAAGATAACCCACTAAATAATTATATTTAGATAATAATACTCCTATCTGATTGTCGTAAAGCATGCAGTTGTCTGTGGTATTCTTTGGCAATCTTAAATTTAAATCTCAGGAGTATAAACTAGCATAATGGAATGCTTTCCTGGGTGTGACATTCAGTAAATCTCATCACTTTTGTTGTGGTGATAAGGTCATTTGTTTGTTTATGTGGTTTTACTTAATTATGTCTGTATGCTTATTAGTATAGTTTTTAGATATTATTCAAAAATATATATCCAGGGACTTCCCTGGTAGTGCAGTGGTTAAGAATCCACCTGCCAACGCAGGGGACATGGGTTCGAGCCCTGGTCCGGGAAGATCCCACGTGCCGTAGAGCAGCTAAGCCCATGCGCCACAACTACGGAACCTGCGCTCTAGAGCCCGCGAGCTACAACTACTGAGGCCGCATGCCACAACTACTGAAGCCCTTGCACCTAGAGCCTGTGCTCCGCAACAAGAGAAGCCACCACAATGAGAAGCCCGCGCACCGCAACAAAGAGTAGCCCCTGCTCGCCACAACTAGAGAAAGCCCGCATGCAGCAACAAAGACCCAACGCAGCCAAAAATAAATAAAATAAAAACAAAAATTTATTAAAATATATATATATGCCATAGCATAGGCATTCATGTGTTGATATAAATAATGAACCTTATTAACAGTTCTGATGTCCTGTTTCTAGTATAATTGTTCTTAATATTTCTTAGATCTGACTCTATCCCAACTTAGAGAACAAGCAATTGCTGAGAGGCTTAGACAGTTATTTAGGAGAGTTTTAGTATCCCTAGAACTCCAGATAATGAAATGAAACATTTTCATCAAGTTGTAAATCTGCTAGGTTTTAGCCGTTTTGTGCTTTCTTTTGAGTGCTGATGTTGGGGCAGAAAGATGAAGTTTGGAAAACAAAGTATGTTTCCTATAATTAATTATCCACCCAAGTCTCAAAATGCTTTATTATCAATAGCAAACTAGCTTAAAATAAACTACATCGAAGCTACTGTCAAAATAGACATGGAATGAACTAATTTCCTAAGCAGTTATTTTCTCCATAATTCGTTGCACTTAGCAGGCAATTCAGCTATTTCTATTATTGAAGAATAGATTTACTAGTGAAAAAAACACATTCCTTCAAAGTCACTTTTTAGACTTTGATTAACACTTAGAAGCTTACAAATTAGGGACAATTCCCAGTTATTTGAGAAAATATTATTGTCTGACTTCCCTGGTGGCGCAGTGGTTAAGAATCCACCTACCAGTGCAGGGGACACGGGTTTGAGCCCTGGTCCTGGAAGATCCCACATGCCGCCCTGATCAACTAAGCCCGTGCACCACAACTACTGAGCCTGCGCTCTAGAGCCCGCGAGTTACAACTACTGAGCCCGCGTGCCACAACTACTGAAGGCTGCGCACCTAGAGCCTGTGCTCCGCAGCAAGAGAAGCCACCGCAATGAGAAGCACGCACACCACAATGAAGAGTAGTCCCTGCTCGCCACAACTAGAGAAAGCCCTCGCACAGCAATGAAGACCCGACACAGCCAAAAATGAAATAAATAAAATAAATTTATAAAAAAGAAAAAAGAAATACAGAGTATCAAGCCCCAGCCTGGACCTACTGAATCAGAAATTGCTTTTTAACAAGATCCATAAGTTATTTATATGCCCATTAATGTTGGAGAAGCCCTGTTCTCCGTAACCTGCAAGCTGGTCCCAAAAGTATATCTCATAAAATTATAAAAGGATATTTTTAAATCCTTTTGAGGAAAAAAAAAAGGAGCATTTATTTTTTTAATTATAAAAGTCACAAACTCATTATATGAAGACTGGAAAATACAGGAATTTAAAGAAAATAATATCACCCGTAATTCCACAACACAAAAATAACCATGACTATTAATATTTTTGTTTTTTCCTGTATACTTTCTTTGCATATATATATATATATATAAAATATACATGCATATACATTGAGAGAATACTATATATGCATGCTTTTACATCATACTTTTATCACTTAACATTTTTTTTTTTTTTTTTGCGGTACACGGGCCTCTCACTGTTGTGGCCTCTCACTGTTGTGGCCTCTCCCATTGCAGCACGCAGGCTCCAGACATGCAGGCCCAGCGGCCATGGCTCAGGGGCCCAGCCACTCTGCGGCATGTGGGATCTTCCTGGACCGGGACACGAACCCGTGTCCCCTGCATCGGGAGGAGGACTCTCAACCACTGCGCCACCAGGGAAGCCCTATCACTTAACATTTTATAGTAAGGAATCAACTTTTGTTCCATAATTTTTATTGAACACCAGCTAGGTATCAGGCACTGTTCTAGAAGCTGAAGTTATATAAGGGCTCTTATCCCCATCAACCTTACTTTCTAGCAGAGCAAGCAGATAAGACAAAGAGATAAACAATACATTTGTAAATAGTGATAAGTACGAAGGAAGTAAAACAGAGTAATAAGCTACACAGAGACACAATGCTTTTTTTCTTTTTTAATAACCCATGCTCATGATCTGGCCCTCTTCAGTTCCTTTAAGATTGACAGTATAATTTCTAGTCTTACAAAAAACTGTGATATTCTCTACACTTACTATTTGGATAAACTGAGAGTTACATGTTTTACTTAATTGAATTACATAACACTGGAAATTTAACAGCTTCCCTTGAACTTTTATTTATTTATTTATTTATTTATTTATGGCTGTGTTGGGTCTTCTTTGCTGCGCGCGGGCTTTCTCTAGTTGTGGCGAGTGGGGGCTGCTCTTCATTGTGATGCACGGGCTCCTCACTGCGGTGGCTTCTCTTGTTGCTGGGCACAGGCTCTAGGCACGTGGGCATCAGTAGTTGTGGCACGTAGGCTCAGTAGTTGTGACTCGCGGGCTCTAGAACGCAGGCTCAGTAGTTGTGGCGCACGGGCTTAGCTGCTCCACGGCATGTGGGATCTTCCTGGACCAGGGCTCGAATCTGTGTCCCCTGCATTGGCAGGTGGATTCTTAACCACTGTGCCACCAGGGAAGCCCCTCCCTTGAACTTTTAGACGGGTGTGCAGTGTGTGAGAGATAGTTCTTCTTGGTCCGTGAATCAGTCACTCCAACTTCTGCTAGCTCTAAGCATGCTGTGATCTATTTTACAAAGCCTAGGGGTTTCTCCTCTCTTTAATTGCAAGATCTGTCCTGTGAAATGTAGCCCTCTGTGCATATGTTCTCCTAACAAATTTAAACCCAGATTCCTCCTCTCAGGGAGTCTAACCTTCATAGGTCTTGTTGGAAGTGTTGTCATTTCTGCAGCAAAGAATCTTGCTTCACTTATAGTATATTTGCATCCCACGACTTTATCTATTTGCTCATTATTCTTATGCTCTACTGTAGTGTAATGTTTTTTTAATCCATTTAAATAATAATTGGGAATTTTAGTTCAAATTAAAAGTCAATTGCCTATGCTGCCAATGGAAATAATTCAGTAGAATGATTCCTGCTGTGCCCAGCCAAGATCATATGTTTGTCCTCCAGATACGACAACCAGGTCACAATTAACCCCTCTGCCTTTTACCTTGGCAAGTTTCTTTTGCCATCAACTATACGATATATTCTGTTTTCAGACACACCAAAATCTGGGGAGGGGAGTAGACTTATTAGTTAGAATTCATTGAGCTATGCTCCAGTGAGTCCCATTGTCCTATAAGATCGTGGGGCTCTTACCAAGATTACACATCAGGAAAGAACATATTTCCAAGGGGCACATACCTGGTAGTTCCTGAAATTAACTACTCACCAAATTTAATATCTTTATGCCGGTACCTTAGGAGTTTCTCTCTCTTTATTTCATGTACACGTGAATATATATCTGTATTCAAATGTGGTATTTTGTGCCTGGTTGCAGCAAGGGTATCAGGAACAGGAAAACAATACATAGAGTACTACCCAGAGTTATACCATGTGGAGCTTCTTTGTGTAGTGGTTGATCTGCCCCTAAAATAGACTGGCTGCCTAAAGCTTGACTTTTTCAATGACAGTGCTGTCATACAGCCACCTCCAATGAAACCACGATGAAAGTGTGCTTAAAGTAATGTGGACTTAATTGTCCATAATGTGTCTCATCATCATCATCATCATAATCATCAACATCATCATCACCATACCAGCTAACACAGATTGCCCAGGCTCTTTCTCAGCTAATTCCATGTAGTATCTCATTTAATCTTTACAATAACTCATTAAGTAGAAACTAGTGTTGTCTTCACTTTTAAGATGAGGATGCTGCAATGCAGACAGGTTCAATAACTTGCTTGAGGTCAGATACCTGATCATGGTGAAGGAAGGACTGGAGTCAGGCTGTCTGACTCCAGAGCACATGATCTTAACTACAGCTCTAGTTTGTACACATAAAAGTATTTTAGCTTTTCTTCCCACTTCTTACTGTAAATATCAGCTGTGATAAACCTGTACCTGGATTGGGATATTGTAACTCTTTATCATTTATGGCATAGTTTTAAGCATTATGTGCGAATATCTTTAGAAGAGTAATTCAGGAGGTTTCTGAATATAGATGATCAGAGCGAAGGTGGGGTACAGAATGTTCACGTACTATTGTTCTCAGCTGTTCCCGTTTGCACTGTAAGTCACAGAGAACTGGCATAACAACTTCTCCAAAAGGAAGAGTCCGAAGATCACGTTTTCTCTGTGCTTGCAGACAGTGTTAACAAGTTCAAGCTGATTATTGTGTTACCTAATAAATTCTCTAAGAGTACCGTGACAGAAAATCCATAAGAAATGCATCACCATTACATTTCCAGATATTGCATGTTTCTCCAGAGGTTCATTTTCGTACCGTTTTCCTGTTCATGTGTGTTGTGAGTTCATTTTGTCATTCCATATGTTAAAACACTTATAATGAACAAAATCTACACAAAGGGCATTTCTTTGTCAGCAGAGCAGAAACCGGTCCGTTTATGAAACTGTGTCCATGCAGAACCATCACATATTGAAAAGATCCCTGGTGTGTTTCCTGTTACTCTTGCATAAAATGTGTCAGGGACCCTGCAGAACTAATTAAAGTAAGGATTTGTGTGTATGTCATTGTAGGCTAAAGGTAAAGAAAGACAGTGGCTAAGACACCAAGCTACTGGGGAACTAGATGATGCCAAGATCATTGATGGGCTGACTGGAGAAAAAGCCATCTACAAACGCCGGGGTGAGCTGGAGCCACAAGTGAGTACTGGTGCTAGGCGCCTCAGATCTGCAGTTTGGTCTTCTTTACAGGCAGGTGCTTCCTTGAGTTGCTGTCTTTGTCAGAACACCATAAACCCTGAATATGGCAATCAAGGAAAGCATTACACTTTTTAAAATTAGAAAAAAACAAATATTTTACTGTTTATTATATGAGTCAAGATCCCAGCCTGAGTCAAGAAACACCAGGCACACTCAAACTGAGCAATTTAAGGAAGAGTTAATGTTTACAAAAGTAAGGGTGGCATCTACGAAATCCAAAAAGAGATGGTGTGGCCTCCCAACAGCAAGGATCTGACCCACCCCTCAGTCTAAAAGGACAGAGGAGAGAGCACTTACTGGAGCTTAGAAAAGGTGATTTATGGAGAGAGCTGCCCACCAGGGGCTGTGGCCTTCAGCAGAAGGAGAACCCACCCACGGGCCACAGCAGAGAAGGGGCTGAGGGAGTAAATATTTCACCCTCACCCTCTGATCTCCTGCCAGCACCTTCCATCAGCAGAACCCACCGGAAGCCAGCAGCCAGGAGAGAGGCCAGTGCCATTTGGAAAACAGATCAGCTCCCAGGACACAGGGCAGGGTGCCCTGGAGGGGGAACTGAAGACATTTAGTGCCACTGAATCCCAGAGGGTGATGCAAATGAAAGCACGAGAGCAATCTTGGTGGTTTTCCGCTGTTCTGTTCCTTTAAAGATCTGTGTCTATCTTATAACCGAAGAAATGTCCAGAGAATAAGGAATTCTCCCTTAAATAACTCTAATGGTAGTGTGTAAAGTTTTCGACAGCCATAATATTAAAATATTTGCAATAATACAATGGCCAAAAAATGGCAATAAGGTGAGTCTCTTAGAGGGTTCTGTGACTTCCAGTATCTCCAAGTAACCAGAATTGCTGAGTAGCCACTGAGAGCTGGGGGTGCGGTGACAGGTGGGGGGAAGGGAGCCACTTACTCCATCTAAATGTTGATTCAGAGAGGTTCCTGGAGTCACTGGGAGAGTTCTTGCCTCTGTGTCCTGGTATGCGTCAACAACTGCTTTCTTCACTGACTCACTGTGGTCCACAAATGTGTTTAGATTCATCTGAAATTGTGAGTCGCCGTGGAAGTGGATGAGGCGCTGTTTTTAATTCTGGCAGACTCAACAATCTTTCAAGACATATATTGAATTTGTCTCCAACCATTACACTCCAATACCCACAGTATTTTCTTGAAATGACTACCTCTGCTCATTAGTTTGCATACATGTCAGCGAGTGTATAGTAACAGAATCATCTGGAATTTTTCTTCTTTTTTCCTGTAAGTAAAAACTGACAAGCATACTTCTGTTTTTCGTTCTGCAAATTGGCAGGCCCGGGTTCAAAATCAAACTGAAACTCATAAGAGTTTCACATTTTAATTGACAGTTGTTGCTAAACTGCGGTTCCATGCCGCTTTCGTGCCGTTAACTGCCAGGAAAAGTAAAGAGTAGTAGTAATTCGGGAACTGGAAGGAGGAGAAAACTGAAAGCTTCCTAAAGACAAAAGACACGGAAGAGATATTTTCCTTTACTTCTTTGCTGGAACCCCCTGCCCCAGTTTTAGGAATCTGACATTTCTTGCAGGCTGTGTGGAAGTGATTTTTAGCTCACTACACAACAGGCACTGGTAAAATTGCTGTGGGCTTCCAAAGGAGCTCTATCTTGCTAGAGAAACTGATGTGAAAATGAAATGCTGGGGTTTATATTCTTCCAGATAATTGTTTTTAAGACGACATCAGCCTCACTAAGGGAGTCTTACTAGACTAGGTTTGTCCTTGAAAGGACCATATTCCAAAGGAAAATCTTTCCCACGTGGCCCCAACTACCAGCACAAGTCAGAAGCTCCATTTACTGAAATGTAATCCATAGGTGCCTCCCCACCTGCCAGGACAGCCTTGTGCTGGGCCTAGCCTACAGCTGATCTGCCTGCCTGGCGGCTGGGACATGCATGAGGGCCCCAGAACAGCAGCCAGTGACAGTTTTCTGGTTCACAAGGCTTTTCTGTTGTCTCTCCCTCAGCTGGGCAGCCCCCAACAGAAACCCAAGCGCCTGCGTCTGGTGGTGGACGTGTCCGGCAGCATGTACCGCTTTAATGGGGTGGACGGCCGGCTTGAGCGCTCGATGGAAGCCGTGTGTATGGTCATGGAGGCCTTTGAGAGCTATGAGGAGAAGTTCAAGGTAATGGCGTGAACTGAGGAGGAAGAGAGGCATCCCCAGACCCTCCCCCGTCTCTGCTCAGGAGTCAGCCCCGAGTCAGGGCGTGAGGCTGGCTAGGGGATGTGCAGCCAGAGTGGACAAGAATCTGCATCTTCTCGTCAACTCATCTGTCGGTGTAGAGAAAGTGAACCTTTTGTTTCATCTGCTCTAATAATCAAAGAATGATAAGACCATAATTTAAAGACCAGTTGCTACAGAAGAAAGCACTGCACTTTACAAGTTGTGTGATATTATCCATGAGGGCAGGGCGAGGGGGGGAGCGGAAACAGACAGATAGAAGCACCACAAGTCTCTCCCCAGATTTCTCAAGGCCACCATCCCCATCCCAGTACCCCTCCACCCACCCACCCATTCTTTCTCCATCGCCAGCCAGGTAACCTCGCAAGGTTCTCAGTATTCGCGCATGAGCGAGCGCTACACAGTAACAGGCGTGCCCCCAGGTGACAATGAAGGTTCTTACCCCTGGGAGAAATGCAGCTTCTCATTTAAACAGTTTCCATTTTGTTATCGCCAAGTTTGCTCTGGAGTCAAGCAAAGGAGTCATATACCTCCTCCTTCGGAGACCTGAGCATTGAGGAGGGATCTCCTGCCGCCATGTTACTGCCCGAGACGAGCCCATCAGTCAGCTCTTAATCAGCCACAGGGGCACCCGCACTCCTGGCTTTGACCAGAACAAATAGCCTGAACACTGTGCTGGGTAATTATTATCAGAAATTCAGTTGAGAGGAGCGGTATATGTGCAGACATAGGTAACGGGTACTCAGTCTATCCATAGATAATTCTCAACTGTGTTAAGGATCAGACAGGTCCTTCAGAAATAGCCCATCTTAGATGATGATTTAGCTTGACATCCTGCCCACACCTCGGGATTGCCGTACTGAGCCGTGTCCGTGTGCCGTGATGGATACAGAAAGAAACAGACTGAAACCCATCCCTTCATTGACTTCAGGCCCACTTTTTTGGCTCCGAGGCTCCCAGAGTCCCTTGTGTGAAGCTCTACATGAGAGATTCCTTTTAGAGTGAAGGGGTAGGGAAAAGGCAGCTTGAGTCAATGAGCGCTGTGGTTGCCAGGCTCTGCCTAAGTACAGGATACAAAGACAAGTAGGACCTGGACTTCCACGATGGGAAGCAGCTCTGTTTCCCTGAAGAGCTGGAATGTGCTTCCCCTTGTGATCAGTGAAAACGATGGAGCTGTTCCAGACTCCCTCTTGGTTTTAGCTGCCAGGAAGCTCCAAGCTAAAATCCAAGACCGGCCAAGCCAAATTTGTTATGTCTTCTGGCCCTCAGACTAGTTAGTGTTCAGCATTTTCCTTCCCTTGACCCTCCCGGCCTTCAGGTAAGTTTTTCTTGATTTTTTTTTTGTTTTTTTAAAATTTTTTATTGAAGTATAGTTGATTTACAATATCATGTTAGTTTCAGGTATACAGCAAAGTGATTCAGTTGTGTGTGCGTGTGTATATATTTATATATATATACACATATATATATATACACACACGTATATATATTCTTTTTCATATTCTTTTCCATTCTAGGTTATTAAATGATATAGAGTATAGTTCCCTGTGCTACACAGTAGGTCCTTGTTGGTTATCTATTTTATATATAGTAGCGTGTATATGTTACCCATCCTTCTAATTCGTCCCTCTCCCCACCCCCCTTTCCCCTTTGGTAACCATAAGTTTGTTTTCTATGTGTGTAAGTCTCTTTCTGTTTTGGAAATAAGTTCATTTGTTTTTTTGGGTTTTTTTTTTTAGATTCCACATATAAGTGATATCATATAATATTTGTCTTTCTCTGTCTGACTTACTTCACTTAGTATGATAATCTCCAGGTCCATCCATGTTGCTGCAAATGGCATTAATTCATTCTTTTTATAACTGAGTAATATTCCATTGTATATGTACTTTTTATTTTTTATGGGCTTAATATTTTTTAACGTTTTACATCCTTTCTAGTATAAGGTGGAGTATAATTCTTAAATCACTTGGACCATTGATCACCAGTGAATGGTTAGACATCCATTGCATCAGCATAAATCCCACCTGTGTTTTAAAACCTTGGGTTCTGCCAATAGTTGGATCAGCCCATTCGCCTCTCTTGTGGATCCGGAAGGCCAGAGTACCTCAGCTCCCTTTGAGTTACATGAAGAGTTTAACCCCTTACAGACCACAGCAAACATACCACTATTAAAACTGGCATATTCATAGTTATCTAGAAAAAAAATTTACAGTTAGAAAGGATTTCTATATCTCTGAAAGCAGAATTGCTCCGTTATGTGAAGCTACTTCTTCCAGGTTTTTAGAAAGATTCAGTAGAAGTTCACCAAGAAATTGATTGACAGAGCTCCCCAGGACTGGGTCAAGGATGAGACAGAAGGCCGGAAGTGGCAAAGCTAACAGGGAGTGTGTGGCATGTTCCACTGCATCTCACACTCGGAGTGTATGGAGAGATTCATATTTGTCTAATTCTCACCATTAAAAGTCTGTGATCTGGGCTTCCCTGGTGGCGCAGTGGTTGAGAGTCCGCCTGCCGATGTGGGGGACACGGGTTCGTGCCCAGGTCTGGGAGGATCCCACATGCCACGGAGCGGCTGGGCCTGTGAGCCATGGCCGCTGAGCGTGCGCGTCTGGAGCCTGTGCTCCGCAACAGGAGAGGCCACAACAGTGAGAGGCACGTGTACCGCAAAAAAAAAAAAAAAAAAAAAAGTCTGTAATCTGGAAGAATGATTAGTAAAACCGGACATGTTGCATAAAAAAGAAATAATGTCAAGGAAATAGCATTTCACAAATTGTTATTTTGTATTGTTTTGACAATTAGAAACAAAACTGTTGCCATATGACCTACTGAATTTCAACTAAATTCAACAAAATTACAAACATAGAGCACTTGCTAAGAGCAGAGTACTCTGCTAGGTACAGAGTTCCCTGCCATCCTTGAGCTTGTAGCCTTGTGAGGGAGACCTATAAAAACTAATTCTGGAGACTTTCCTGGTGGTCCAGTGGTTAAGACTTCGCCTTCCGATGCAGGGGGTGCGGTTCGGTCCCTGGTTGGGGAGCTAAGATCCCACGTGCCTCGCTGCCAAAAAATCCAAAACAGAAACAATGTTGTGACAAAAAAATGAAAACAGAAACAATGTTGTAACAAATTCAGTAAAGGCTTAAAAAAAAAAAAAAAGGAATTCTGATAGGACACTCAATGAGAGGCACTCAGTACAAAAGGCACAGGAAAGCATGCCTCTCCAGACACCCCCCTTCAGGGCACCATCCTCGAAGCAGTATTTTGCTGACAGTCTCTTCCATTGCCACAACACTGTAAAGAATTTCCTCGGTTTTCATCTGTAAAACCACAGAAATATTGAGAAGATACCATACTAATATATGACTTTTTAAAAAAAATCTATTGAAGTATAGTTGATTTACTGACAAATCCAGGGGAAGTTCTAGTAAGACACCACGATAAAATGAACCTTTTTCAAGGCTTGAAGAAGCTTCATCATGTTTCCTGCCATTTGATTTTTAACAGGAAGTACTTTAACGGTTTTGGTTTTGTGCATTTTCGTATACTTATAAACATACCCCCTCACATTTACTACATAAGTCCCTTCAGAACGTTTTTTAAGAGCATAGAAAGTCTGATGAAACTAGAGCATTAAAATCTTTCCAACAAAAGGAGAAAACTCTGAAGATTTCACAAAACAGGCTCTTTGAGGAAAAGTGGTACTTAGATGGGTATCTGGAGGGATCAGAATGGGAAGACAGGACGAGAGAGGACTGCAAGTCCTGTGCCTGCAAATTCCTCATTATGACCATGGCACTTAGAGCTGAGGTCACCTCTCAGGTCATTCCCTCCAGTTTCCTCATTCCTCAGACAGGAAACTGAGACCCAGAAACATCAAGGGCTTTGCCCAAAGTCAGAAGGCTAGTTGGAGACAGAATAGGATAGAGCCCAGGTCTCTTCTCCTTGTTTTCCCTTTTTTGTTTTGTTTTTAAACATTCCCCTTTATTTCTAATTTTTTTTAATTTGAAAAAATTTTAATCTACAAAAATGTTGAAAAAACTGTAAAATGAACACCCATATGCCTTTACTTAGATTCACCAAGTGATCATTTTCTCCCCTCGTTTGCTTTATGTTTCTCTCTAAATACAGTCTTTTTCTTCTCTCTGATCCATTTGAAAGTAAGTTATAACTATCATAATACTTAACCTCTAAATATTTCATTATGTTTCTGCCAAGAGTAAGGACATTCCCTAAATGATCTCAATACCATTATCACGTCTAAGAAAATCATCAATAATTTTATAATATTTTATAAAATCAAATCCATGTTCACTTTTTCCAACTATTCCAATGGTTGCCATCCTGGGCTATAGAATATAAACCATCCCAATAGTGTCTAATTATTTTTCCCCCTACAATCTGGGATCCAGTCAAAGTCCTCATCTTATTTTTGATTATAATGTCTTGTTAGCCTCTTTTTTTGTTTTTTTTTTTTTGCGGTACGCGGGCCTCTCACTGTTGTGGCCTCTCCCATTGCAGAGCACAGGCTCCGGATGCACAGGCTCAGCGGCCATGGCTCACGGGCCCAGCCGCTCTGTGGCATGGGGGATCTTCCCGGACCGGGGCACGAACCCGTGTCCCCTGCATCAGCAGGCGGACTCTCAACCACTGCGCCACCAGGGAAGCCCTTGTTAGCCTCTTTTAACCTGTAGCAGCCGCCTTTCCTACCACTACCATTCTGCTTTTCATGATGGTCACTCTCTTGAGGGTGTAGATCATTTGTCTTGTAGAATATCCCTCATCCTGGATTTATCTAGCTGTTTTCTCATGGTACCATTTACCTTGTCTCTATATTTCCAGAACTCCTAACAGGCTTTCTCTCACAGCAGCTACCCTGGAGACTTTGTAAAATCTTCCCACCATCCCTGCCAACATAACTAAGATTTTGAGTGGCCACAGGCTATCCAGGCTCTGCTGGGGCTCGCCAGGCCTCCTTTGTATGGGGTGAGCAGGTGGTGGGATGGAACCTACTTGCATTCTGTGAGAACTTTGCCTGTTTATAATGAAGTATTTTGAGGTATAAGTAATGGGTACACATAGTACAAAGTGTAAAAGGCACAAAAGGAGTCAGAGTGAAGAGTCAGCCTCTGCTTCCCTCTCTCAGTTCCCAGTTACCCTCCCTGCTGGTGACCACTGTTGATACTTTCTTGGTGTCTTCTCAGAGACATTTGATGCATATTTATCAAGTGACAGAGTACCGTTCACTCTGTTCTGTGTCTTTACACTATATGATCTTATCCAATTCATTTAATCTCTCTGTACTTCAATTTTCTCTCTTTTTTTTTTTTTTTTTTTTTTTTTTTTTTGCGGTACGCGGGCCTCTCACTGCTGTGGCCTCTCCCGCTGCGGAGCACAGGCTCCGGACGCGCAGGCTCAGCGGCCATGGCTCACGGGCCCAGCCACTCCATGGCATGTGGGATCTTCCCAGACCGGGGCACGAACCCGTGTCCCCTGCATCGGCAGGCAGACTCTCAACCACTGCGCCACCAGGGAAGCCCAATTTTCTCATTTTTGAAGGAAGCATAAGGGCAACAAATAACTAATGAAAGCACGTCATTTACTCAGCAAATATAAAATGAGGCATGAGCAAATGACAATTTTAGGAGCTCCCAGTGAAAAATGTATATTCCATAGCCCAGGATGGCATCACATGTTAGGAATTCAGCAGTGTACGCTGAGACTCCCCACTCCCCAGTTCCAGAAGTTCTTCATGTGGTCTTCCTGTAGTTATCCCTCCATTGCAAAGCTGTCTAGTCTGTATTTGCTTTGAAGCATTCAGAAGCCAGTGGCCTGCCCTGCAGATCTGGACTCTTCCCCCACAGCCTCTCTTTTGGCATCGGCTTCGCATTCTCTTTGGCTTGGGCTCAGCTCCTGGGCTCTGGGTCATTAGAGTCCAAGTCCAGGAGGCTCATTTGGAATCAGCCTCCACTTTTATTCCACCTTAGCATGACCCATGAGCCAGAATGACTGAGAAGGAAAGGACCCTTGAGCGAGAATGACTGAGAAGGAAAGGAGCCTTGAGCGAGAATGACTGAGAAGGAAAGGAGCCTTGAGCGAGAATGACTGAGAAGGAAAGGTAATTCAATGGCAGGACACATTTCAAAGGCATCTGGAGTTTTTTAAGTTTTTCATAATTGTTCTACCCACTGAATTCAGTTATTCTCAAGAACAGCATTTACAGTAGGCTTAAGACAGGAGCAACATTATTTGCTAATAATCAGCATAAAGTCCTCTAATCTTATGATCTGCAGAATTTTTGATGGTCACATAGCACTTAAACGCTGGTATGAAAAGTGGAATGGTAACGGTTACGGGAACCATGTCATTTAAGTCAGGAAGCATTTTGTTCCTTTACCTTCATTCCAGTTTGTTCCTCTTGATGTCTCCAAGCCCTTGGAAATGTTTTCACTGTAACCTTAAAGTAGACCTCCTTTGCAAAAGCTCTTAATGCCTTATTTATTTTTTCTTCAAAGTATTTAATAACTTTGAACACCAAGAGTTAGGTGTTTCTTCACTGAGCACTCAAATAGTGACACTGGAAAATAGAGTTATTGAGTTATTGAGAAGTTGGACTTTGAAAAACAACTTCAAATGTATTGTTTCTCTGGAGACATATAAACCACTTCTAAGGTCATGGTTTCCTAACAGAATTTTTTTTTTTTCTTTTTTTTCGGTTGTGTGGCTTGCGGGATCTTAGTTCCCCTACCAGGGATTGAACCCTGGCCCTCGGCAGTGAACGCGCCGAATCCTAACCACTGGACCACCAGGGCATTCCCCCTAACAGAGTAAAAGGATCCCTTGAAGGATGTTGGAGGGCAGAGGTGTGTGGGCAGCACTTTTTACCCCTTCCCCCTACATCCCCAATTCAACCAAAATAATTCCACTTATATTGATATTGCATGACATTTCACAATCTGCACTTTTGTGCAATATTTCATTTGGAGAAAGAGTTCCACTGCTTAAAAAATTTTCAGAGTTAGAAATTTGCTATTCTAGGACCAATACTGGATTGTTATTTCTTACAGACTCTGGGGGCTTTCTTTTTGGAAAAGCCTTCATCAATCCTCACTCAGATTTGAATGATTCACTCCCTTGACAGAAGAAAACAAGGCACTGGTGTTCCTACAATTAAGTGAAGCAGACTTTTTCGTTCCATTTCTTGGATGTGCCTGTTGAATTTTCATAGAGCCTTGGGAGCAGAAATGATCTTGGAAATTATTTTCACCAACCTGTTTGTTTTAAGATGAGGAAATCAAGATGCAGATCCCAAGGTCACACAGCTAAACTGTAAACAGCCAGGATGTCAGACATCTCCCACTTCAGGGCCTTCCCTTTGTTCACGTTTTATCCCTTGTTCTTGCAGCCATCTTATTTCTGCCCAATCAGTATATTTACAAAGCTGTAATTTAGGAGTAAATAGACCATTTACATATAGTATTCTGTCTTCTTCTCCTCTTAGCACTCCATCCTCCAAAAGAGGTATACTAGACATACTTTTCTCAAAGATATCTTGGTCGGAAAGATGTGGAAAGATGTGACTCACAAACTAGCACCGCTGGGAAAAATTCCTTCTATCAAAAATGTAGTTCAGCATCTGTAATTCACCTTTCCCCGATGTCTCAGGCATGTTTCAAATGTTTAGAAATGGAAATCTATCATCTTATCAGGCTCAGGCTTTGAATAAATTTTTTAATTTATTTTTTTTGGCCGTGCCGCACGGCTTGTGGGATCTTAGTTCCCCGACCAGGGATTGAACCCAGGCCCATGGCAGTGAAAGCTCTGAGTCCCAACCACTGGACCACCAGGGAATTCCCTGAATAAATTCT
Source organism: Leucopleurus acutus (assembly GCF_964270905.1). Lineage (NCBI taxonomy): Eukaryota > Metazoa > Chordata > Mammalia > Artiodactyla > Delphinidae > Leucopleurus > Leucopleurus acutus. The sequence goes on from NC_139160.1 coordinate 24,850,809, forward strand.
TATTGCTGCTTGAATGTAGGACCAAAGAAGGGTGTACAGACTTCTCTGAATCCATTCAAAGTTAAACACCAGTTCAGAATTGACTCAGTTGTAGATGTGGAAGTATTGGCCAATCTAACTATTCAAAAAGCCTAAACAGAGATTGGGAGAGGGCGGAGGGGCAGGGGAGTAGTTAGGGAATGGTTACTTCTCTATAGTAAAAGCATTGGACTTAGAGTCAGAGCAGCTGGGTTTGAATTCCACCTCTGCCAGCACTAAATCTCTGACCTTAAGAAAGTCTGTTAATCTCCGAGCATCAATATTTTTTTGGGGGAAATGATGTTAATAACACCCACCCCAAAGGTGTGGAGAGAATCAGAACGAAATGAGATATCCAGAAGCACTTTGTAAACCATAAAGGATGGTACGAATGTTGACATTATACTCATTAAATGTATAGTCCTATCCTTTCAATGACCCCATGAGGTTAGGTGAAACAGAGATTATCCCTCCTTGTCACAGAGGTTAAGTGATTTACAAGCATACAGTGTTAGAGGTCATCTAAACCAGCATTATTTATAAGGTAGAAACAAGATTTGGAGGGGTTAGGTGACTTGCCTGAGGTCGAAACCTTGTTAAAGTCAGAGCTAAGTCTAGAATCTTTGACCTTCAGAACATTGTTCTCTTTACATTAACTTCCATAAGAAGAAAGGTTAGCTAACGAGTACTGTAGATTATTGACTATACCCTAGAGGCCTGTTAGCACATCTCTTGACCTTTTAAATTATATTTATCTTCTAATCCTTTGCTGCCGGCTGTCAGCAGTGCCACCTAAGAATGGTGGGTTTGTGTGTCTAGAAGGAGATTCGAATTTCACACATCATCAGGCTTCCGAAATAGCCTCAAAGGATTCTCTTACCTACTTAAAATATAGATAAGTAATCAAACATAACTTCTCCTAAAGTTAGCAAATGATTATCCTTCCCAGTAAAAATTTAAACACAAATCTTATTCATAAAAATGCTAGTAGCTCTTTGTTTGAAGCAAAGTTTTCTTTGTCATCTAAGTATTATAAATCATCCTAATCTGGTGATAAATCTTTGTGTCTTGCACTGAAACTCAGCATTTGTTTTCATTTTTCATACCTTTCTCTAAACAAATGAGGTTTTCAAAAGAAAATATAGCAAAAGGGCATTTAAACGAGTTTCTAAATCAAAAAAAGTATTAAAATTGTTCCTCTCTAGTTGAGGCTTTTCTTTACTGCTGTGGTTTAATGTTTATGTTGGATGTTAAATACGAGACTCCACGGAGATTTAAGGGATGCTCTGAAGAGTGCAGAAGTCATGATCATAAAAATTTTGAGCTACCCAGAAAAAGTTATGATCTAAATGTTAAGTAATGTTCTTGTTTAGTGACTCCTACGATTCCTGCTTGGAAGCAAGCTTGAGACCCTATCAGGTCTGATTTGACAGTGGTCACGGCAGAAGCAGACTGGGTGAATGGCAGAAGCAGGCGTTAGAAATACTAAGTACTAATAAGTATAGTTCATATACTTTTTCCTTTAACCCAGGCAATTTTGAGGATTAGCTCTCTGTAAAACGTGTTGGGATCCTTGGAGAGCAGATACTAGATAATTATGACATAGAAGGATTGTTTTTCATGGAAGCTTAAAATGATCGACAGTAACACCAGGGAATGCTCCACATTTGGATGTACTTTGAATTCTTCTCAAGCAGTTTATTTACTTTGGGCACAGAAGAATCCCCAAGCCCATCTGGAAGATGAGAACCAGAGCCTGCAAACCATTTTATAAGCCCCATCCTGTCCTTTAGGTGTGTCTTCTCAGCCTTTGCAATACTAACGAGGCCCAGACAAAGGCAGATCCTTCTGCAAATTGCACTTTCCTTACTGCAAATAAAGGAAGGAAAAAAAGGAGGGAAAGAAAAGGAAGGAAGAAAGGAAGGAGGAAGAAAGGAAGGTCTGCAGCTCACCTATCTCATTTGCCTGAAAAAGTACAGGATGCTTTTTTTTCTCCTGGGCAGATAATTAAATGGTAGATGATAGACAGATCAATCAACCGGTAGATGGATTTGTGACTAAACTATTTCTGGAGTGTTCAATCAGTCTGTTTTTGATAAAGAGCACCCAACAATTCATTTGACTGCTATTTGTTTAATAATTAACTAGCAACATTTTTCCTTGCAGTAACCAGTTATGTCAACCCTGTAAGCAGACCACATGGTCAAATCTTTATTTATATAGTGTCACCCATGGTCATCGGGTTAGTAAGAACTTTAACCGTCAGTTAAAGGGAAAGAAAAAGTCTAATATATATATATATGTATATATATTTCAAGGAACTGATCTAACCCCCTTACGTGTAAGATTCCCGTTTAACAGATTACTTCACCAGCCCCCTAATGAGAGCAGCCTGCCCGGCACCTTCTCAGGAGAACCTTATTCTTGGCTTAAAACGTTCCTGCCGTGACTATTGTCAGATCAGTCTGGACGGGGCCTGGCACGTGTTTCCATGGAGGAATCGTGCAGGTTTTCTCCACATCCGTGCCAATCCTCGCACTGAGCCCGTGGTGACCTTGATCAGGCATATACTGAAGCCAGCACTCCCTATAGTAATCCATCGTCCAGAGCTGTGCCGCCTTTAGGTTTCAAGTTTTGCTACCTTTTCACGACGTGGACAGCAAACTATACATAGAGTTTCTTTTCGTATATGGAATTTGTTCCATCCCTGGAAAGCATTTACTGCCGAGCTTTTTAATGTATTGGTAAATTTCCCTCACAATTCTTTTGTATCATCCTTTGTGTTTTTAAAAAAACACCCTAAAACCAGGCATAGAATAATGTCCCTGGTCCCTGCCCAAGGCCCCTCTCTGGCTCTTCTCTGGCCATGCCCCTACCATCGGGGGAGGAATCTATGGAGCCAAAGGGACAAGCCCACTTAGAGTTTTTTCTCTAGATCATGCTCCCAGTTCCTGGGATCCCCAGCTATCCTGCTCAGGTGACCCCAAGTCTGCTCGTTGGGCCTCTTTGTTAGGTCCCTCTTTCTGGGGCAGACTGGCCAATTGTGTGAGCACCCAGAGCTGAGGATGACTGAAGGCTGTGATGGCATGTGGACGCGAGGACTGGGTGTCCACACACGTGCATGTGAGGCACCTCGGGGTGGGGGACAGAGCCAGCTACAGAAAGAGAAGGGCGTGGGCTGCAAGCCGGGGGCCAGGACTACCCACACAGCCATGTTCTAGCACAGAGCTTCGAGAATCCAAGTATTCGAAATTTGACCCTGGCTCTCCAAGTCATTATAATGTATGTTTATCAAAGTTGGAGGACAGAACGTATTTTATTTAACAATTTGTAGCCTGATTTATAGCTTTCAAATATTTAGACATCCTATATGGGCCTTCATTTGTCCACTTACTTCTTCAATTATACACTTGTCTCTATCCACTCTTATTCTCTCTGCCTTACTTTTAGTCTCAGAAAAAGGAGTGTCCTCCCTCCCACTCCAAACTAGACCCTCTGATTGTGACCCTGATCTCCTTCCCCACTGCCTCCGCTCTGCTGCCTATAAAACGCAGACGCCTCTCCCCCAATACCCATCTAGCTGCTGTTCTATTTCTCTTTCTTATACCACAAACCTTTCACTGAAATTATCCCCACAAAGGTCACCATGGATTCTGATGCCCAGAAGTCATCAGTCACCATTCTCCTTAATGGTTATGGTTAGTGTAAGTCAGCACAGTTGCACAGCTGCTTCCGAAATGCTACACACTGATTCCAGGGCCATCCCGGTTACCCGCATCTGCCATTGCCCTTCTTCCTTCTGCCCTGTGTCTTTCTTCCACCCCAAAAAGGATACTCCCCAAGGCTCGGTTGAGGGGGTCCTTTGCTCTTCTCTCTCTATGCATTTCCCCTTGACAGCTGCACCTCTCCCTCCTAGGGATGACAGCCAAGTTTCAGACAGCAAGAAATAAGTTTCTTCTCTGATATCTCCCTGAACGCACGATACCAGCGTGTCTAGAATGGAGCTCATCTTCCCCAAGTAACCCAACTGCCTTCTGACTTCTTATTTTTACATAAAAATTATTTCAGCAGAAATGTTTCTACTTTTCATTTTTCATGCAACGGTTTCAGTTATGTTATGGGTTGGTTTTTTTTCTTCAGCTAGCTTGGGCTAACCACCATTTATCACGTGAGTGCTGGGAGAAAAAAAATGCATTCCAGCTTCCAAAGAGCTTATTTGTAAAAGAATGTAGCCCACATGGGAAAGGAAAGCTTCTTAATGCCCCAACTTGATTGCAAACTCTCTCAAAATATTTCAGCAATTAACAGACCAGGCCCACTCATAGATACTAAAATGCGTTAAGATGAATAAGATACAGGCTTGCCTTCAAAAACCTCACCAGTTAAAAAAGAATAGACATGAAAAGGAATCATTGCATTGCCCTCAACACCTTAAGTAGTGTTTTGCACATGGTAGGTGTTCAAAAGACAGCTGTTTATTGATGGTCAGATGGTGAACAGACAGTAGTAATTCTTAAGCATTTTGACCCATAACACTCCAAGTAATCCCTAAAATATTTTGCCCCAGACCCATACCCAGAATTTTCTTTGCAGATCCCCCAGTTGCTCAGATACCCTAAGGTCTATTCCAGTCTTTATATCAGCATCACAAAAATTCTTAGAGGGAGGGCTTCCCTGGTGGCGCAGTGGTTGAGAGTCCGCCTGCCAATGCAGGGGACACGGGCTTGTGCCCTGGTCCGGGAAGATCCCACATAACGCGGAGCGGCTGGGCCCGTGAGCCATGGCCGCTGAGCCTGCACGTCCAGAGCCTGTGCTCCGCAACGGGAGAGGCCACAACAGTGAGAGGCCCGCGTACCACAAAAAAAAAAAAAAAAAAAAAATTCTTAGAGGGAGATGGGAGGAGAAGAGGGAATTTGGGGGCAAACCCCATGATTGGAGAGAATCACCTTGCCCCAATTATAGTTGCCTCAGATCCCAAATTTCTTTCCAGATTCTGTAAAAATGCTGCACCTTTCTCTCAGCTCCAGCCTTTTCTCAACAGACAGGACTTTCTCTTGTGTATTGTGAGAGAGGGAATTTAAAAGGTATTTCCTAAACTGAAAAATCTGTGTCATGCACTATTAAATAGAAAAGCAAATTATAAAATCACATGGTCAACATTATCCATTAGTTTAAAAATAATGTTGATGCAGACAAGCATGTGTGTGAATGTGCAACCCCTTACACATATATTGAAAGGAAATTTAAGCTTAAGAACTTATACAAGGAAACATTAACAGAGGTTATCTTTGAGTAATGGGATCATGGATAATTTTTACTTTCTTTTGTTGTGTTTTTCTATCATTTCTGCAGTGAATGTTTCACTTTTGTGTTCAGGAAAAAAGTATGTGTATTAGTTTTCTATTGCTGTGTAACATATTACCATAAACATAGCTTCTTAAGCAATACCTTCTTATTAAGTCATAGTTCTGTAGTTCAGAAGTCCGGCCAGGCTCAGCTGAGTTCTCTGCTTATTGTCTCATAAGGCTGAAATCAGGATGTCAGCCAGGTTGGGCTCTCACCTGAAGGCTCTGGGGAGGAATCTGCTTCCAAGCCCATTCAGATTGTTGGCAGAATTTTGTTCTTTGCAGTTGTAGAACTGAGGTCCCTGTTTCTGTACTGGCCCTCAGGCAGGGTTGTTCCTAGATGTGATGCTTGGGGTCTTGCTCTGTGGTCCCCACTATCTCAGCCACAGATAACTCCCACATGTCAAATCCCCCACACACTTCAAATCTCCCTGTCTTTCCCTCCTACTAATAGCCAGAAAAAACTCTTACTTTTTAAGGGCTCATGTGATTAAATTAGGCGTACCCAGATAATCTGTTTCGATCAACTCAGAGCCAACTGACTAGCAACCTTAATCACATCCACAGAATGTTACATAACATAATCATGAGTGATATCCTATTCACAGGTCCTACCCACACTTAAGGGAGAGGATTGTATAGGCTGTGTATACCAGGGGGCAGGAATCTTGGAGACCACCTTAGAATTCTGCCTACTACTCTGTGTGTGTGTGTGTGTGTGTGTGTGTGTAATTTTTTTTAACTCTCCCCTAAAAGTTAAGAATGGAATTCTTGGTAGCCCCTGTAGCCCTCATCATACTTTCTACCTCCTGCTAGAAAGCAGAGATCACACAAGGACTGCCCAGAAGTGAAGGAGCCTGGAATTGTTTTGCCTTGTTGATAAACACACATCCATCTCTCTGCTTTTCTCCATGGCCATATGTTGAGCAGTTCTGGGCAATAACAAACCAAGGAGTTGGAGGCTTATAGGTCTAATGACAGTTCTTTAGTGGACAGAGGCTTCTAACTCTCGGATTCTCTTGCCTATAGTATGACATCGCTGGACACTCTGGAGATGGCTACAACATTGCTCTAGTTCCAATTAACAAAATCCCCAAGGACGATAAGCAAAGACTGGAAATTCTCAGGGTAAGTACATTCAGTTACCTCTATATCATGAAAACTTCCACCAGATTCAGTAAAGTATCTTCTGGTCACTGAAAAGATTCACTGAAGAAGCAGCAGTTACAGGAAAGAAGAAGACTTTCTGTTTCACAAACATTTAAGCATTAAACTGAGAAAGCACTGATCATGCCTAAATTCCTTTTTTACACCATACAAAACTTAAACTTTGTTCCCTACATATTTTTAGGGTACTCAGGACTGTATTGGGATTCTATTCAGCCCCCTATATTTCAGAAGGAAAAGAATGACTCCTTCTAGAGTACTCTCTAACCCAAATTTTATGTATTTCTTAGTATTTTCTAACAATAAATTCAGTTTCACATACCTAGATATACAATAGAAACACGCTCACCGTGATTCTCAAGTAAATTTCCTCCCTTGCTATTGATGTAAGTACAATGTTTAGTGTTGTAACTTTGTTTATTGGAAACTCAGCCCATTCCTTATTTTTCTTCCGTGTCATCTCCATTCTCCAGTGTGATACCAAGTTTCATATTTTCTTACATTTTCTCACTTTAAATGGCAGCTTGAGCCTTAAAAGTCAGTGCCAAATGGGATAGTTTTGGAACATTTCCTGTTTTTAATGAAAGTCTTAACCACATTCAAATATCACTGTGTATTGTTGTCACACTAAGGTGCAAATTAAATAGAACTCGCTCAGAGTATTTGTGCTTTCCCATTGTCAATAGAAAAATCATCACGTTTGTTAAAAAAAGGAGCTTCTCGTTCATGCCCTTTGTACGATGTCTCTCCCCCCCCCCCAGACGATGCACGCCCACGCTCAGTTCTGCATGAGTGGGGACCACACATTAGAGGGGACGGAACACGCCATCAAGGAAATCGTCAAAGAAGAAGCTGACGAGTACTTTGTCATTGTCTTAAGTGATGCCAACCTGTCACGCTATGGAATACATCCTGCCAAGTTTGCCCAGATCCTGACAAGCAACCCTCAAGTAAATGCTTTTGCCATTTTTATTGGATCTTTAGGTGATCAAGCAGCCAGGTAAGTGTCATCCCAGGATGCAGCAGGGGGCAGGGATGGAGATACTGAGTACCTGACACATGCCATTTCATGGGCTTCCCATCGTGAGGGGCAGTGGCGGGGGAGGATGGGAATGGAGGAGAAACAGAAACCAGAGTTGCTGCCCTCAAGCAGCTGAGAGTCTAGGTGAGGGGATGGGACGTTCTAGCTTATATTTGGATGAGCAATAATACTTCAAGTTATTTATTTTTCAGTTTATATTTAAACTAACCAACAATAAGATAAATAGCAAATTGATTTGTCCACCAGTAAATTAAACAGTACTTTATACATTTTGCCTTTTACATGAAGGTGCTAAGCTCAGTTCTATTCAGTTCATGCTCAAATCATATTCAAAGTAGCAAACATCTCCTGTTTTCCTAGCATCAGAGATTGGGTGTCTGTGTCTACATTGTGTGTAGACAGACACACACATATATGTAAATAATACGTAATATGTGTGTCTACATATTTATAGACATAGATCATCTTCTCTCTTATATTTCTCCTTCATGCATGTCTGTAATTATTGTAAGATGCTGTCCTGAATATGCTGATTATTCAGTAGAGAAATTTATGGTCAGATAATAAATACCATTGTGGATAGTCTGAAAGGAGAGATCTGGAAACACTTTTGTTTCTTAAACACACTAACATTTATCTTCTTGAATTATAAACAGGAAGACTCATGGTTTTTCTCTGCTTAAAGTACTTGTAAGAAGCAGAAAACGCAATTGCAAGTATACCTCCTCAAAAAAAAAAAAAAAAAAAAATCCAGCCTCCACACAAAAGGCCACAGACCCTTTTGTTACTCCACCCCTTTTACCTGTCACCCCCTGTGGTACAGAGTCCTACAGACTAGGAGATGTTTTAGTGTCCAAAGTGCTGACATATTTTTCTCTTCCCTTCGCCTCGCTGCAGGATTGCAGAGTACGGCTAAGAACAGACTTAATATCACGTAATTACAGTCACTTTATTACAACTGAATTTGCATTTTTTCTCAGTTGTATGTGTAAGCCTCCTCGAGGACTTCCGTGTCCTCAAACGTAAACCATGCCTTTCCACTCAGGTTGTCTTCAGGACGAGCCCAGGATGAATCAAACGGCAAGCTCAACAAATATTGGTTGAGCTGAAAGAGCTATTTTGTCTTTCTAGTGAACAGATCCTGTTTGAATACTTAAGAAAACACAATAATACCCTTGTGGTTTCCTAGGGAAATGATCCAACATCCACTGGCAAAAGATATGTTGCAGAATTAGCTGGTCTACTGGGCATGCCAAATGTATGATACTACACAGGATGGTGGACTTTTATTAAATGTCATTCCGAAACCAAACTTTGTTGGCACAGTGAAAGGAGGCGTTCTTTTGGGTAGAACTGTGTCTTGTACTTATATTGCCTCCAAAAATGTCCCTTTGTTCCAAATGATAAATTGGCATTTTAAAAAATTATCATAAGCCTGTATAACCTCAGTGTCATCAAAACAGCAATTGCATAAGTCAGATTACATTTCACATTGTATGATGTGGGGCAAAAAAGAGAGAGAGAGAGAACGTGTGAGAGAGAGGAAGAGAGAAAGAACCACTTGGGGTTTGGCTGGGCAACGTTTTTCAAGACCTGTTTTCTAAGGCAGGAAAAGCAGTTAGAAGTACAGGGTGAGGCCAACACGTTCAGTGGATCCAGGTGAGCTAGTCCCAGATTGGTCCCTAGGGCTCCGTTCTGTCCAGGGAACATAAAAATACCAGGAAACTACAGTAATAAAAAGGAGAGAATTTTTTCTTTGCAAATTCGCTGATTTTGTCACTGAAAAGACCTTTCTTTCGGTTCAGTGCTTTCAGTGTGCCTCTCCCTGGAGCTGTTGTTGCCTAGTGACAGCGGGTTCCACTGCAGGCAGGGGCAAGGTATTAAAGAGTGAAAACTTCCCTTCCTAAGAAACCATTCGGATGCTGAGGTTTGCAGGGGCAGGAGGTGGAAGGGGAGCCCTGATTTGCAATGGTAATTTTCTTTCCCCATCCATCCTGACAGGCTTCAGAGAACTCTACCAGCTGGCCGGTCTTTCGTTGCCATGGATACCAAGGACATCCCTCAGATTCTACAACAGATTTTCACCTCCACCATGCTGTCCAGTGTTTAAGAAGTGGCCTTTATCATCCCGATGACCCTGGGATTTGAAATAAGCTAGGAAGAAAGAGTATTCTGAAGAAAAGAAGAGGTCTATAAAGTGCCCCTGAGTGATGACTGGCTAATTCTGGCATTCCCAGGCTTTCCTGCGCTTGCTAAGTAATCAGAGTTCGGCGAAGCAACCAGAGCGGGGCCTGTGCATGGAAATCTACAACCATTGATGGGTTTACAGATCATTAGAGGAAGCGAGTCGACCTGCATTATACAAAAGGTCAGGGTTAAGGGAAGGTGGTTTGAGAACTATGGTGCGTGGTCTATTTCCAAAAACCTGAGGGAAAGAGTACCTTGCTTTTGCCTTAACACAGCACCTGGTCACCTAGGATAACAAAAGTGACCCCAGCAAACTAAGCCTTTGATGCCACATTCTGACACTGGAATACAAGTCTGTGCAAACTCACCCAACCAGCTCCTCTTCAATAATTATTTTTATTTTCTCCTCCACTCTGTACTGCCCAACAAACAATGACTTTACAGTATTTAACCCACTGAAAAGTCCTTTCAACGGCAATATTCTATAAAAGGTTGGGTTTTCTCAATAATTTCATTTTCTTAGCCAAAACCGAAAGGAATCAAAAGATCCTTGGATTGCTTCCTTTCCCACGTGACTTTTAAAAGGCTTTTTAAATAATAAGGAGCAAATGTCCTATTCTCCGTGCTGCTGGGATTGGAGGGATGTCTTGCCTTAAGTTTCCTGTTTCTTCTTCTTCTTTAATGCTCCTCAGAAGTTTCACACTCCTCCGTTTTGGTGTCCAAAATGTAATGCTCAAAATAACAAATGCTTATGTTTTTACATAAAGCAAAGTGAAAACAAGGCAGTATGTTTGAACTGAATGGTAATGAGATTTCTTTAGCTATAAATATATATATATATTTAAGCCTCATTCTTTTTTTTTATTCCCATTCTCTCTTGGGCTGACCTTTACTTATCAATAGACCCGATGTCAGTTTTTTTTTTTAATCAAATGCTCCAGCAGAAGTCAGTCTCTTTCCAACCATATAATAAAAGTTTCTCTTCACCTTTGATGGTAAAGTCCGAAATGCTAGGGGCACCATTGTGTCTGTGCTTTCATAAGACAAGTTGGAAAAATTAGTCTTGTTAATAATGGTAAGTTATTCACCCATACATAGTGGGAATTGTACGATTCATTTTACTTTCGTTATAGGAAAGAAAAATAGATGACATGCATTTGTTTCACCAATCCATCTCCCTATCAAAGAAATAAAAGCAATCAGATTTCCAGCGCAGTATTGCCCAGCAAGTTTGCGTGGCTTGTCTTGTTTCTCTAGACAGACGCTTGCTTTGTGTACTGAATCATCCAATGGTGCAAACAATTTAAATCCAAGAAGTATCTTTAAAAATGCAATAGCAGGGCTTCCCTGGTGGCGCAGTGGTTAAGAATCCGCCTGCCAATGCAGGGGACACGGGTTCGAGCCCTGTTCCGGGAAGATCCCACATGCCGCGGAGCAACTAAGCCCGTGCGCCACAGCTACTGAGCCTGCGCTCTAGAGCCTGCGAGCCACAGCTACTGAAGCCCACGCGCCTAGAGCCTGTGCTCTGCAACAAGAGAAGCCACCGCAATGCGAAGCCCCTGCACCGCAGCGAAGAGTAGCGCCCACTCGCCCCAACTAGAGAAAGCCCGTGCGCAGCAACGAAGACCCAGCTCAGCCAAAAATAAAATAAACATTAATTTAAAAAAAAATGCAGTTGCATTAATAACAACAATAATGATAAGAACGGCAGCTAGCATTTACTGATTACTATGTACCAGGTATGCTAAGTGATTTCATACATTATTCCATTCAATCCTCACAACAGTGCATGTAAAATAGGTATTTTTTAGCCTCATTTACAGATAAGGAAAGTGAGGCTCAGAGAACTTAAATCACTTTCCCAAGAGTCCCACTTCTAGACTATTGACTAACTACTCATTGTACTATTAACATCCTCATTTTACAAAGAGGGAAACTGAGGCTTAGGGAATTTCAAGAAAATAGGGGAAGGGGCAGAGCTGTGACCCTGGACTGTCCCCTCTCATGCTTTATTCTTGCAAACCTAGATGTCGAGCTTTTGGTGCCTTTTTCTCCTTTCTCCCAGTGCAGTTTCTCTTCTTGCAAAACGACCACATTTCCTAGAGCTCCCTCTCCGCGGTGCTCAGAAACTATCTGCACGATTTGAGCACTTAGAGGAGGGAGTGGGGACCAAGGACATGGGACACTGCTGGAGGGACACTTCCAACTGCTCCTTCTTGGGCCCACAGAGAACTGAGGAAGTGTCCATCCAAGGGGCAGCTTAACCCCTAGGGGTGCCCCTTTGCTAGAGGGTCACAGCCCCTGAAAGCCTTTGGAAGTTGAATCCAAGAGTGATTGACAGAACAGCCTTTTAATGAATCCTCCCTATGGGTAACTACCTGGGTAAGCAGAAGCCTTTTTTTTTTTTTTTATAACATGGAAAGAATGTTCTCAAGTAATTTAATTTCCCTTTCCCCACCGGCCAGACATCCTTTGCAAAAGTTATTTTTTAAAAATATGTAACTCCTGGCTTTTCTGATTTGTAAGAGGGAAGGATGATGGGGGAGGGGAGTAGAGAGTGAGAAAATGAAGGGCTTCTTTTCACTTCTTGCAATACCTAAGAAGTTGTGCCTTTATTATTAAATGCACTTAATTATAGGCCACTCCAAGCTATTCCCAGGCCCTTCTTAGGGCCAGGACGTTATAATAAACGCATTGTGTGCCTCGGGGGCGGGGGGGGGGGGGGGTTCCAGAGAAAGGCGGCTAAATCCGTCCTCAGGGAGCCCGTGTAATGCTGAGAGGGTTCATTGTGATCCCCGGCAGCCAGGAGGAATGAATGCCATGAATCCTCTCAGTAGAGGATGCGTTTTCCCCCTGGAGTTCTTTGTGTGCTCCAGCAAAATGACCTCATCACATACAGGCAGCCCAAGCGCAGCCACAAGAAGAGGGTGAGAGCAGGCATACCAGAGCCCAGCACATGTTTGGAATGAATCATTTAATTCTTTACATTACACCCTTTCCTGTGAGCCATCAGGAGGAGAAATCCATCAATGCCAGAAAGGTTTACTCTAAACAAACTTCCAGGCTTTGAGAGCCATGTAGAAGTGGTTTTCCGTGGGGAGCAGTGTCAGCGTCCCTGGAGGCAGCTCCGGAGGCTCCAAACCCTCCCTCCACCTGGTGTCTTCTCACGCCTGTCAGATCAGCCAAAATGAAATTCCTCGGGGAACAGAGGAAAGAGATATGGGACCAGGGAGCAAGAGGCATCCTCGCTTATTTGTTGCGTTTCTATTTGTTTCCTCCCATCGCAATCATAAGAGATATTTCACAAGTCTAAGCTGATACCTCACGTGCCTAGACAGACATTTTTTTCTGGAATTGCATCTAAGGAATAGTCAAACGTCCATTCGTGTTTAGTAAACTGTACGTCACTTCTTCAAGTTATTAAGAAATAAAATGTCCCCTTTTTAAAAATCATTCCAACCACTAACATAGATGGCTTTTTAAAATACTAATTGAAGGGTCTAATTCACTACCAATTTCTGGTCAGGGTTAGATCATAAAGTTCTTACCTGTTGCTTTTCCTTTACCTTTTTTCTAAGACTTGGCTGTGGCCAAAGTACTACAGGTCATGGAAAGGAATTCCGAAGTTCCATCTTGTAGTGGGAGGATTTCCAAACTCTGGGTAGAATTAGTCAGTAGGAAGGAAGTTCTCAATGCTGCTCGGCTGTTAACTACCTGTACAGACTTGGGCTAGTCACTCGTGGGCCTCAATTGCTTCATCTCTGAATTAAAAGCTTGGACAAAATGATCTCTAACACTGAAGTCCCACGTTCCTTTAACTCCTACAGAACTGACTTTGTCCCTTGTATGTCTTAGAGAGTCACATCATCTCAGTGTATTTTTGTCCCAACCTCACACGCATTTTAGCCCCTACTGTACAGAGAATTTTGGCACGTATATCAATCGCCCTAACAAAAGTGTGTTATTGAATGAATATGCATTCTAAAAGCTACATAAGCTTCATTAGAATTGGTCAAGAGGGCTTTTTCCCCCCAGCAGTTGGACAGATATTTCTGTTGGATCATGATTCACAAGATTTCTGCCCATTGTCTCTTGCTTTGCATTTTGCAGCCATAAAATAAAATTCCATGTCTGCTGATCTGCACAGTGGGATCAAAAAGGATCAGGAATTGGAAAACTACTGTGTGCTGAGAGCTGACCTTTGTGCCACAGCTGAACAATGTGCAATTGTGTATGTGTTTTTTTTTTTAAATTGTTAGATCCTGTAAACAAAAATCTCCTCCAGAGGAGAAAAAAAATGCTTGCCAAGCAAACTCTCAAGATGAGAGCGATTTGACACTCTTTTTTTTTTTTTTTTTTGAGACTAAACGCTATCTGGGGCTTTCACCTTCAAACAGAGACAGCGTCTCTTCTGGCCCAGCCGTGCACATTTGCTTTAGAATGCCAGGGTTACATAATTTTAAAATTGAGTGGCACTTGTGGTATTTGGCCACTCAGAGCAAAGTATAACACTCTTTTAAGGTGGCTTGGGTCCTTAAAAGGTGGCGAGAACATCGTGTTCTGCTCTAAGAAATCTCAGCAAGGGACCTGTCAGCTCTAAAAAGCATGGACCACCGCGCATGGTCCCCCCATCCCGCCCTCAGCAGGTACCAAAGGCACCCTGACCCTTCGTTCTTCTCACGGGCTTCAGTGAAAGGGTTTGGAGCTGCTGCCAGCTCTTCCCCTATAGGAACAACTGAACGATTTGTCAATAAACCCCGACTCCAAAGATGGTAGGTATGACCCCAGAGGAGTTCCAGAATATAAGGATTTATTGAAATTACGTGCAACTCTGAAGCATTAGTAACAGTAACTGGAGCTTGACCTGGAAATGGAAGGAAACTGTCTGTCTGAATTTCCCAAAGCGAGTGTGTCTGTCATGCCGGCAGGAATGTGGAGAGAAAGTAATGAACCTGTCAAGAGTCCTTTGTGTAATTGGTCTCATGATACCATACTTGAAGCCTTATTCGTTGAAACTTGAAGAAATATAAAGTGTATTTACTCAGACAGGACATTCAAGTTGGACTTTCAAATGTAACATTTATATTAATAAATACCAATGCTAATTTATTGAGACTGACCATTTCTTCATTTCGGAACTAATAATTAAGAAATCGTCCGTCATCAGTCTCCAGGAACAGAGTGAGTCTCAACAAAGCTAGGTGGTCCGTTTCCTTTTACAAAAGATTTTCTGGCCCATATGAAATTCAGCGCTGAAAACGCTGGCCCAGAAAGGAGCGCTTAGGGACCAGTGGAAATAAGTGGCAACACTGGGGAAGCGGCCTGTTGACCACTGTTGGCCTTGCCACCCGGCATGTGGGATGGGGGATGGGGGCGTCCCCATAGATCCCAGAGCTGGTAAGGAATCCAAGGGTCTCTGTAGCAGGCCAGGAGGCCCAGATTCCAGGGTGTATGCACACACAATTAAAAGGACAGATGATGGACTACCTGGGAAGGCCTAAGGCTTAGTTAATGGACACAGACACTGGGGAAATACAGCTGTTTGTTTTGCAGTGAACAAAGAAATGGTCTGTTATCTGAAAAGCATCCCTTAGGACCCAGATGCTTTTGAACAACTATTTTCCAGGCGGATAGAATATGCATGTCCATACATGGCAGGCTTGAGTACAAAGATGTGATATTCAATGTGTGGTGCCTGAACTAAAGCATCTCTTCTTCTCTCTCTGACCTTTCCTACAAACTGGAGGGAACTCTCTGCAGAGGTGGAAGATTGTCACAGCTCCACAAAACCTCCTGAAAGCAGACATTCAGTCACTTGGCAGGAATACAGGCCTGCACAGCTGGCCTGGCACCTTGCCCCCGCACATCTGAAGTCTATCTTCAGAGAGGGGTTTCTCAGCGAGAGGGGCTCCCCTCCTTTAAAATGCAAACAGCTCTGGGAGGCCATCCATCACACACACCTTGGTTTGAATCCCTCATTCACAGGCTTTCCTCCTAGCCCAGCTGAGATGAAGGTCCTCAGACAGGACTGTGACTGGGGGGGAGGAGAAGAAGGGGGTGAGGGACGTTTGCCACTTGGAGCAGCACTCAAGCAGAGGAATGGGCCTGGGACACAGCAGGAGGGCATGAGACATGGGCACATGGCGGGCTGTGTATTTGGTCCTCCTGAGAGCACGCACTGAAGGCTTCCATGGGTGTGCATTGGTGGTGGCTTGGTTCTCTTCCATCTCGTTTTTAATTTTTTAATTTTTTTAAGGAGTTTAAGTCCTTTTTTTAAATTAATTTTTATTAGAGTATAGTTGATTTACAATGTTGTGTTACTTTCTGCTGTACAGCAAAGTGAGTCAGTTATACATATACGTCTCTCCACTCTTTTTTTGGATTCTTTCCCATATAGGTCATTACAGAGTACTGAGTAGAGTTCCCTGTGCCATACAGTAGGTCCTTATTAGTTATCTATTTTATATATACTAGTGTGTATATGTCAATCCCAATCTCCCAGTTAATCCCCACCCCTTGCCCCCTTGGTAACCGTAAGTTTGTTTTCTACATCTGTGACTTTATTTCTGTTATATGTGGAATCTAAAAAGTAGGTACAAATTGAACTCATCTTGCTTTTTTAGAGACATCAAATTTCCACCTGTATTTTGCCCTCCATCTTACGGAGGCGCTACCTTTCTGACATCTGGGTTACAGAAGCAGGCGCAGCAGACATGTCTGGGAGGGAATACCCTAGCCATGATTAAGGGCCTTCAGCCCAAGGGCAAGGCCTTTCAACTTTGGAAACCTACTCCACAGCCCCTGAACCATGTCTCTGGTGAAGTGAACAAATCGTATTCTTTTTTATGCCCTGTTCAGTTTGCTAAGAGAAGAACTCTTGCCCTGAGCTGGGGACCTTTCAAAAGAGAACTTGCACCTCTGAAAGGCTGCAGCATTTATTGGAAGCCACTTTCCTCCTTGCAGAGGCAGAGCTGGTCTGCGCCCCACAGGACAGCCCAGCAAGCCATGGGGAAGTTCTAGTGCTAAGAGCTGTGGAATTCCCAAGCTCCACCCTGGTGAGGCCTGAAATGAGATCAACGTGAGTCTCTTCAACTCAGAACATTCCTTTTGTGGAATGAGTTCTGAGCACACTTCTACTAGAAAGTTTTCTGAAGTGTCTGTAATTCAGCCTTTAGGAAGAAGATGTTATGTAACAGTTTCTAAAAGCCCTTAAGGATGTCCTGACTGCTGTCTGCTGTATACGGTGGGGTGTTACTCCAGGACCTTGCTTCAGACAGGTCTGGACTCAAAGAGGGCTAAAAATCCTCAACAGAAACTCTCCAGTAATTAAGCAGCACCCAGCAACAAATGAGCACGGCCGTGTGGCTGACAGGGTCTTTGTGCTTCGGCTGGGAGTCAGGCCTGTGCCTCTAAGTTGAGAGAGTCAAGTTCAGGACATTGGTCCACCAGAGACCTCCTGGCTCCACATAATATTAAATGGCAAAAGCTCTCCCAGAGATTTCCATCTCAACGCTAAAACCCAGTTCCACTCAATGACCAGCAAGCTACAGTGCTGGACACCCTAAGCCAAACAACTAGCAAGACAGGAACACAACCCCACCCATTAGCAGAGAGGCTGCCTAAAATAATAAGGTCACAGACACCCCAAAACACACCACCGGACATGGTCCTGCCCACCAGAAAGATGAGATCCAGCCTCATCCACCAAAACACAGGCACCAGTCCTCTCCACCAGGAAGCCTACACAACCCACTGAACCAACCTTAGCCACTGGGGACAGACACCAAAAACAATGGAAACTACGAACCTGCAGGCTGCGAAAAGGAGAACCCAAACACAGTAAGTTAAGCAAAATGAGAAGACAGAGAGACACACAGCAGATGAAGGAGCAAGGAAAAAACCTACCAGGCCAAACAAATGAAGAGGAAATAGGCAATCTACCTGAAAAAGAATTCAGAGTAATGATAGCAAAGATATGCAAAATCATAGAAATACAATGGAGAAAATACAAGAAATGTTTAACAAGGACCTAGAAGAACTAAAGAGCAAACAAACAATAATGAACAACACAATAAATGAAATTAAAAATTCTCTAGAAGGAATCAATAGCAGAATAACTGAGGCAGAAGAACAGATAAGGGACCTGGAAGATAAAATAGTGGAAATAACTACTGCAGAGCAGAAAAAAGAATGAAAAGAATTGAGGACAGTCTCAGAGACCTCTGGGACAACATTAAACACACCAACATTCTATTTATACGGGTCCCAGAAGAAGAAGAGCAAAAGAAAAGGACTGAGAAAATATTTGAAGAGATTATAGTTGAAAACTTCCCTAATATGGGAAAGGAAAGAGTCAGTCAAGTCCAGGAAGCGCAGAGAGTCCCATACAGGATAAATCTAAGGAGAAACACTCCAACACACATATTAATCAAACTATCAAAAATTAAATACAAAGAAAAAAATATTAAAAACAGCAAGGGAAAAACAACAAATAACATACAAGGGAATCCCCATAAGATTAACAGCTGATCTTTCAGCAGAAACTCTGCAAGCCAGAAGGGAGTGGCAGGACATATTTAAAGTGATGAAAGGGGAAAACCTACAACCAAGATTACTCTACCCAGCAAGGATCTCATTCAGATTTGATGGAGAAATTAAAACCTTTACAGACAAGCAAAAACTAAGAGAATTCAGCACCACCAAACCAACTTTACAACAAATGCTAAAGGAACTTCTCTAGGCAGGAAACACAAGAGAAGGAAAAGACCTACAATAACAAACCCCAAACAATTAAGAACATGGTAAGAGGAACATACATATGGATAATTACCTTAAAGGTAAATGGATTAAATGCTCCAACCCAAAGACATAGACTGGCTGAATGGATACAAAAACAAGACCTGTATATATGCTGTCTATAGGAGACCTACTTCAGACCTAGGGACACATACAGACTGAAAGTCAGGGGATGGAAAAAGATATTCCATGCAAATGGAAATCAAATGAAAGCTGGAATAGCAGCTGTCATATCAGACAAAATAGACTTTAAAATAAAGACTATTACAAGAGCCAAAGAAAGACACTACATAATGATCAAGGGATCAATCCAAGAAGAAGATAAAACAATTGTAAGTATTTATGCACCCAACATAGGAGCACCTCAATACATAAGACAAATGCTAACAGCCATAAAAGGGGAAATCGACAGTAACACGATAGTAGGGGACTTTAACACCCAACTTTCACCAATGGACAGATCATCCAAAATGAAAATAAATAAGGAAACACAAGCTTTAAATGATACATTAAAAAAGATGGACTTAATTGATATTTATAAGACATTCCATCCGAAAACAACAGAATACACTTTCTTCTCAAGTGCTCATGGAACATTCTCCAGGATAGATCATATCTTGGGTCACAAATCAAGCCTTGGAAAATTTAAGAAAATTGGAATTGTATCAAGTACCTCTTTGGACCACAACACTATGAGACTAGATATTAATTACAGAAAAAAAATCTGTAAAAAATACAAATACATGGAAGTTAAACAATACACTACTAAATAACCAAGAGATCACTGAAGAAATCAAAGAGGAAATCAAAAAATACCTAGAAACAATTGACAATGAAAACACGACCCAAAACCTATGGGATGCAGCAAAAGCAGTTCTAAGAGGGAAGTTTATAGCAATACAATCCTACCTCAAGAAACAAAAAACATCTCAAATAAACAACCTAACCTTACACCTAAAGCAATTAGAGAAAGAAGAACCAAAAAACCCCCAAAGTTAGTAGAAGGAAAGAAATCATAAAGATCAGATCAGAAATAAATGACAAAGAAATAAAGGAAACAATAGCAAAGATCAATAAAACTAAAAGCTGGTTCTTTGAGAAGATGAACAAAAGTAATAAACCATTAGCCAGACTCATCAAGAGGCAGAAGACTCAAATCAATAGAATTAGAAATGAAAAAGAAGAAGTAACAACTGACACTGCAGAAATAAAAAGGATCATGAGAGATTACTACAAGAAACTATATGCCAATAAAATGGACAACCTGGAAGAAATGGACAAATTCTTGGAAAAATACAACCTCTGAGACTGAACTAGGAAGAAACAGAAAATATAAACAGACCAATCACAAGCACTGAAATTGAGACTGTGATTAAAACTCTTCCAACAAACAAAAGCCCAGGACCAGAGGCTTCACAGGTGAATTCTATCAAACATTTAGAGAAGGGCTAACACCTATCCTTCTCAAACTCTTCTAAAATATAGCAGAGGAAGGAACACTCCCAAACCCATTCTATGAGGCCACCATGACCCTGATACCAAAACCAGACAAAGATGGCACAAAAAAAGAATATCACTGGTAAACATAGACGCAAAAATCCTCAACAAAACACTAGCAAACAGAATCCAACAGCACATTAAAAGGATCATACACCATGATCAAGTGGGGTTTATCCCAGGAATGCAAGGATTCTTCAATATATGCAAATCAATCAATGTGATAAACCATATTAACAAATTGAAGGAGAAAAACCATACAATCATCTCAATAGATGCAGAAAAAGCTTTCAACAAAATTCAACACCCATTTATGATAAACACCCTCCATAAAGTAGGCATAGAGGGAACTTACCTCAACATAGTAAACACCATATATGACAAACCCACAGCCAACATCGTTCTCCATGGTGAAAAACTGAAAGCATTTCCTCTAAGATCAGGAGCAAGACAAGGTTGTCCACTCTCACCACTATTATTGAACATAGTTTTGGAAGTTTTAGCCACAGCAATCGGAGAAGAAAAAGAAATAAAGGAATCCAAATTGCAAAAGAAGAAGTAAAGCTGTCACTGTTTACAGATGACATGATATTATACAGAGGGAATCCTAAAGATTCTACCAGAAAACTACTAGAGCTAATCAATGAATTGGTAAAGTAGCAGGATACAAAATTAATGCACAGAAATCTCTTGCATTCCTATACACTAATGAAGAAAAATCTGAAAGAGAAATTAAGGAAACACTCCCATGTACCACTGCAACAAAAAGAATAAAATACCTAAGAATAAACCTACCTAAGGAGACAAAAGACCTGTATGCAGAAAACTATAAGACACTGATGAAAGAAATTAAAGAAGATACAAACAGATGGAGAGATATACCATGTTCTTGTATTGGAAGAATCAACATTGTGAAAATGACTATACTACTCAAAGCAATCTACAGATTCAATGCAATTCCCTATCAAAATACCAATGGCATTTTTCACAGAACTAGAACAAAAAATTTCACAATATTTATGGAAAAACAAAAGACCCCGAATAGCCAAAGCAATCTTGAGAAAGAAAAACAGAGCTGGAGGAATCAGGGTCCTGGACTTTAGACTATACTACAAAGCTACAGTAGCAAGACAGTATTGTACTGGCACAAAAACAGAAATATAGATCAATGGAGCAGGATAGAAAGCCCAGAGATAAACCCACATACATATGGTCACCTTATTTTTGATAAAGGAGGCAAGAATATACAATGGAGAAAAGACAGCCTCTTCAATAAGTGGTGCTGGGAAAACTGGACAGCTACATGTAAAAGAATGAAATTAGAACACTCCCTAACACCATACACAAAAATAAAGTCAAAATGGATTAGAGACCTAAATGTAAGGCCAGAAACTATCAAACTCTTAGAGGAAAACATAGGCAGAACACTCTATGACATAAATCACAGCAAGATCCTTTTTGACCCACCTCCTAGAGAAATGGAAATCAACACAAATTAAACAAATGGGACCTAATGAAACTGAAAAGCTTTTGCACAGCCAAGGAAACCATAAACAAGATGAAAAGACAACCCTCAGAATGGGAGAAGATATTTGCAAATGAAGCAACTGACAAAGGATCAATCTCCAAAATTGACAAGCACCTCATGCAGCTCCATATCAAGAAAACAAACAACCGAATCCAAAAATGGGCAGAAGACCTCAATAGACATTTCTCCAAAGAAGATATACAGATTGCCAACAAACACATGAAAAGACGCTCAACATCACTAATCATTAGAGAAATGCAAATCAAAGCTACAATGAGAGGCTTCCCTGGTGGCGCAGTGGTTGAGAGTCCAAGTGCCGATGCAGGGGATACGGGTTCGTGCCCCGGTCCGGGAAGATCCCACATGCCGCGGAGCGGCTGGGCCCGTGAGCCATGGCCACTGAGCCTGCACGTCCGGAGCCTGTGCTCCACAAAGGGAGAGGCCACAGCGGTGAGAGGCCCGCGTACCGCGAAAAAAAAAAAAGCTACAATGAGGTATCACCTCACACCAGTCAGAATGGCCATCATCAAAAAATCTACAAACAATAAATGCTGGAGAGGGTGTGGAGAAAAGGGGACCCTCTTGCACTGTTCGTGGGAATGTAAATTGATACAGCCACTATGGAGAACAGTATGGAGGTTCCTTAAAAAACTAAAAATAGAGGGCTTCCCTGATGGTGCAGTGGTTGAGAGTCCGCCTGCCGATGCAGGGGACGCGGGTTCATGCCCGGGTCCGGGAAGATCCCACATGCCGCAGAGAGGCTGGGCCCGTGAGCCATGGCCGCTGAGCCTGCGCGTCCGGAGCCTGTGCTCCGCAACAGGAGAGGCCACAACGGTGAGAGGCCTGCATACCGCAAAAAAAAAAAAAAAAAACTAAAAATAGAACTACCCTATGACTCAGCAATAGTCATCAACTATGACTGGGCATCAACCCTGAGAAACCGTAATTCAAGAATAGTCATGTACCACAATATTCATTGCAGCTCTATTTACAATAGCCAGGATATGGAAGCAGCCTAAGCGTCCATCAACAGATGTATGGATAAAGAAGATGTGGCCCATATATACAATGGAATATGACTCAGCCATCAAAAGGAATGAAACTGAGTTATTTGTAGTGAGGTGGATGGACCTAGAGTCTGTCATACAGAGGGAAGTAAGTCAGAAAGAGAAAAACAAATACTGTATGCTAACACATATATATGGAATCTAAAGGAAAAAAAAAAGAAATGGTTTTGAAGAACCTAGGGGCAGGACAGGAATAAACACGCAGACATAGAGAATGGACTTGAGGACACGGGGAGGGGGGAGGGTAAGCTGGGACACAGAGAAAGAGTGGCATGGACATACATACCCTACCAAATGTAAAATAGATAGCTAGTGGGAAGCAGCCGCATAGCACAGGGAGATCAGCTTGGTGCCTTGTGACCACTTAGAGGGGTGGCATAGGGATGGTGGGAGGGAGACGCAAGAGGGGGGAGATATGGGAATATATGCATATGTATAGCTGATTCACTTTGTTATAAGGCAGAAAGTAACACACCATTGTAAAGCAATTATACTCCAATAAAGATGTTAAATTAATTAGTTAATTAAAATAAAAGCCCTTAAGTATTATTGCCTCAGCACAAAAAAATCTAGTGCCTCTGAAAAAGGAATGTTACCCCTTGAAAAATAGCTCTTTTTTCCTCTTCTAAGGAAGATCAGGGGTTCTTTGTTTTTTTAGGTATAATTGACATATATCATTATATTAGTTTCAGGTGCACCACATAACAATTCAATATATGTATATATTGCAAAATGATCACCATAATAAGTCTAGTTAACATCCATCGCCACACGTATAAGGAGGACCTGTTGTGCATTTCCTGATCCTTGCTCTGCCAACGACCTCCCTCCCCTTCATCACTGCCTCCCCAAAGTGCTTACAAATAAAGACCATGACCTCAATTTCCCTCTTAAAACCACTTCAGCTCCGCCCTATGATGATCTCATTTGTCCCGTTGTTGGGACATCACTGAATCAGCCTGCCCCACCCAGGTCTCCTGTGAAGAGGCCACATGGCTGGCACCCTGAAAATATTATATGAGTCAGGACAGGGACAAGCACAGAAGGCAGGGAGAGGTTGACGTTTGTTATGAGAAGAGTCACCCTGCTTTCTGTAGCCAGACCCATCCCCGCCACGCCGTAGCACCCGAGAAACCCACACTCAGCTCTGTGTGGTGCAGACTCAACATCCGTGAGTTCATGGTGGATTTCTGGACCCGCCCCTATCAGCTCTGTGACTTTAGGCAAGTTTCCTGGTCTCTCTGAGCATCACTTTTCTGCCTTCTGAGATGAGGACGATAATGCCGTATCTCAGGGTTCATGTGAAGATGGAAGTAAAGTAATGAAAGCATCTCATAAACAGAAAGTGAGTCCAGATCAACAGGCATTTGGTTTAGGCCCATAGAGGGACGTGGCCCCTTGGAAGGTGAGGGTCTCTTTGACTAATTTTGCTTGGGGACCTCAGGCCTGGTCAGACAGTTCAGAATGGATGCAGGGCCTAGAGTGGCCCGTCCCTCAGGAGGAATGCAGTGGGGACCAAATAGAGGAAAATGGAGGGCAGAGCAGCTGGGGGTGCAGGGCAGATGGGCAGCCACTCAGCCCTAGGACTCTGATGCTTCCCATGCTCTCTGCCTTACTTACACTTACTTACACTGACAGACGTGGTTGTGATCATGACGTGCTTCCTGGTCAGAACTTTGTTTCTGTCTCTGGCTGAGGGGAGTTGAAATGGCCTTTCTCAGGAGGGCCCCCCAGTAGTTTTCAAGGCAGCCACAGGCTCCCCTTTGGGAGCTGTTAGCACTGGAGCTGTTTTTAAAATAAAGACGATAATAGAGGCCATCTGGGATGTCTTCCTGGCCTGTGCCCCTTCCTCAAACCCACAGGAGAAGACCTGACTCAGCCAGGTATTCAGATATTCCTTGAAAGAATTGGTCCCTTTAGTGAGTCCCTTGAGGGGGAGGCAACTGAGGAGCCTTAGAAGGTTAATTCTGGGCTGCCGTGTTCTATATGCTGGGAGAATAATAAAAATTATTATTATTAAACAAAATAATAATATGTCCCACGTGCCAGGCACTTCCTAAGCACTTTACATAGATAAACTCATTAAATCCTTACAACAATTTCATGAGACAGCTAACTGTTCTTACTCCCATTTTATTTAAAAAGCAAAGACAGCCATCTAAAAAATACAACAAACGAGTGAATAAAACAAAAAAAGACGCAGACTCACAGATACAGAGAACAAAGTAGTGGTTACCAGTGGGGAGAGGAAAGGTAGAAGGAGCAATATAGGGGTAGGCGGGGCAAAGGGTTATTATGGGATTACATGAAGTCATGTGTGTGCAACTTTTTTTGAAAATTATAAAGCACTGTAAGATTTAAAGAATCACTCAATTAAAAAATTTTGTTTTCATTAAAAAAAAAAAAAAGCAAAGACAACCAGTCTACTCCAAAAGAGAAAAGAAAAAGCCAACTTGCAGACTGAGGGAGAGAGAGGTACACGCGGCAGGCACCGTCATCACAGTGAGAACAGTCTCAGGAACTGAGCGCGTCGTGTCGTCACTGTTCCCAGGTCTGACTTCCCTGTCGCGGGGAAGAACAGGTATCAAGACTCGTTTGCCTTCAGCCTGGCCTCGAAAAAGCAATCAGGAAACTTGAATAAGGAGCTGTGGGCTGCAGGGGCACCGTGGTCCTGGGAAGCGGGATGTGGGCTGCCTCTCAAGGGTGAGCAGTCAGGGAGGCCTGAGGGGAGGCGGGGGCCAGAGTGGTCCAAGCCAAAGCCTGAAGCTGGGATGTCCCAGGGGCAGCGGAGGTGACAGCCCTCACAGGACTGCTCTCCGTGCTTAGCTGCCACCGTCCCGCCCTGAGAAGCAGCCTCCTCCTCAGAGCCTCCAGGGTGGCCTTCTGGGCTGCCCAGCTGCCAGTTCCAGCCTCGACTGGCCAGGGGGGGCGGGGGGAGGCCAGTGGGCAGCCCAGGCCCTCCTGGAGCCCAGAGTCATGACAGCACCACAGAGCACGCCTCCTTCCATGGAAGGACTTCGTGATGTGGCTGCTCTGTTTTGCTTCGCATGTTTGTTTCTCCTTGAAAATGAGCTGAGAACCTTTTACCCAAGATTACAAGTTGGGCGGGTGATGAAAGGTCTGTGCGGTGCCCAAGGAGCCCTTGGGGAAGAGCGTTCACATTTGCAAGCCCTTTTGTTGAAAATAGCTTGCTCTGTGGAAAAAAAAGGGAAATTCGCT
Source organism: Leucopleurus acutus (assembly GCF_964270905.1). Lineage (NCBI taxonomy): Eukaryota > Metazoa > Chordata > Mammalia > Artiodactyla > Delphinidae > Leucopleurus > Leucopleurus acutus. Next base: position 24,876,675 of record NC_139160.1, read on the forward strand.
GGGAGGATCCGAATCATCTTGGCCTCTGTGAGGCTGCCCGAGATCCCTGGCTCATCATCATGGCTGCCAAACATTTCAGTCCTACACACAACCCAGTAAGGCCTCTAGATTCATAAATCTCTAGAAGGCTTGGGAAAAAATCAGTCGGCCCATGTTCCCAAACCCAGGCAAAACCATGCTTCAGCAAGTCGTTTTGCAAAGGGCCTGACAAAATATGGATTAGTCAATGGGATGGATGGATGGATGGATGGATGGATGGATGAATTAGTGGGGTAACTCAGTGGGTAGATGAGGGGGTGGATGGATTGAAGGGGAGAAAGTCTACCCTGTTGAAAATACCTCAGAGAAAGGAGATTCCCAGGTCTCTTGTTAGCACCCACAATAGTAATAGTGCAGCAGAGGTAGAGATGCAGCTTTAGCCTAAGCTGGAATTCTGTCACATCTGCCAGCATGGCAACATAGGACCACTTCTAATCCCCTTATATGAAAGATGAGGGACCTCGTGAAAAGGATTTCATCCCAAGAAAATAGCAAATCAGACACGTAAGCTTGACCCTATAACAAAATCTTAGTAGTGGGAAGGACAAGGATGCAGGGGGGTATTGAGCATGAATTTCTGTCCAGGTCAGCCCCTGGTGACAAGCAGACATCCAGGCAGCTGTGTGCAGAAGACACAGTGACATCCAACAGAGACCATTCTTTACGGGCACCTGAGAAAGCTCCAAGGGACCACATACTGCTTAGCAAGGCACAGAGGCCTTGACAAAAAAAATGTCCTCAAGCTCATGGGCATCAGATTCGAATCATGACTCCTGTACTAACCAGCTTTCTGTCCTAGGGAACTTTTTAAAAGTATATTTCTGGGACTTCCCTGGTGGCGCAGTGGTTAAGAATCTGCCTGCTAATGCAGGGGACACGGGTTTGAGCCCTGGTCTGGGAAGATCCCACATGCTGCGGAGCAACTAAGCCTGTGCACCACAGCTACTGAGCCCGTGTGCCACAACTACTGAAGCCCGTGCGCCTAGAGCCCATGCTCCTCAACAGGAGAAGCCACCGCAATGAGAAGCCTGTGCACAGCAACAAAGAGTAGCCCCTGCTTGCCACAACTAGAGAAAGCCCGCGTGCAGCAACGAAGACCCAATGCAGCCAAAAATAAAATAAAATAAATTTATAAAAAATATATTTCTATTAAGATATAATTCACATACCATAAAATTCACCTTTTTTTTTTTTTTTTTTTTTGCGGTACGCAGGCCTCTCACTGCTGTGGCCTCTCCCATTGCGGAGCATAGGCCCCGGACGCACAGGCTCAGCGGCCATGGCTCACGGGCCCAGCCGCTCCGCGGCATGTGGGATCTTCCCGGACCGGGGCACGAACCCGTGTCCCCTGCATCGGCAGGCGGACTCTCAACCACTGCGCCACCAGGGAAGCCCAAAATTCACCCTTTTAAGGCATGCACTTCTGTGGTTTGGAGTATATTCAGACAGGGGGGCAAACATCATCATTACCTAATTCCAGAATATTCTCATCACCCCAGAAGGAAATCCCATGCTCATTAGTAGTCATTCCGCAGTGTTCTCCCTAGTCCCTGGCACCGCTAATCTATACTTTCTGTCTCAGTGGAGTCTCCTACTGGAAATTTCCTACAAACGGATTCATACAATACGGCACTTTTTTTTGCTTCTTTCACTTACCACAATGTTTTTAAGACTTATCAACGTTGCATCATGGATCACTACTTCACTCCCATTTTATGCCCAAACAGTATTCAGCTGTACAAATATACCATATTTTGTCTATCCGTTCACCAGTTGATGGACATTTTGGCTGTTCCAGTTTTGGGCCAATATGAATAATACTGCTGTGAACATTCCTGTACAACCTTTTGTGTGGACATATGTTTTCAGTTCTCTTAGATATGTAACTAAGAGTGGAATTGCTAGGTCATACAGTAACTCTACGTTTAACTTTTGAGAAGTTGTCCAACTGTTTTCCAGAGCAGCTGTACCTACCATTTTATATTCTCACCAGCAAGATGAGGGCTCCAATTTCTCCACATCCTTTCCAACACTTGCTATTTTCGGTCTTTTTAACTATTGCCATCCTAGTGGATGTGAAGTGGTATCTCATTGTGGTTTTGATTTGCATTTTCCTAGCGACTAATGATATTGAGGACATTTTCATGTGCTTATTGGCCATTTGTGTATCTTCTTTGGAGAAATATCTATTCAAATCCTTTTCCTATTTTTTAACTGGCTACTTGTCTATTGTTGAGTTGTAAGAATTCTTTAAAAATTCTGGATACTGGACCATTATCAGAGGAATATGATTTGCAATTATTTCCCTCATTCTGTGGGTCACCTGCACTTTCTTAATAGTGTTGTTTGAAGCAAAAAAAGTTTTTTAATTTTGATGAAGTCCGATTTATCTAATTTTTTCTTTAGTTATTTGTGCTTTGGGTGTCATACCTAAGAAACCATTGCTTTATCCAAGGTTGTGAAGATTTATGCTTATGTTGTCTTCTAAGGGTTTTACGGTTTTAGCTCTTACATTTAGATCTTTGATCCATTTTGCGTTAAATTTTGAGTAGGATGTGAGGTGGACATACAACTTCACTCTTTTACACGTGGATATTCAGTTTTCCTGGCACTGCTTGTTGAAAAGAGAATTCTTTCCCAATTGAATTGTCTTGGCATCCTTGTCAAAAAGTAATCGACCATAAATGTATGGGTTTATTTCTGGACTATCAATCCTATTCCAATGATCCATACATGACTATCCTTGTGCTACTACCACATAGTTTTGATTACTATAGCTTTGTAGTAAGTCTTGAAAATGAAAAATATGAGTGCTCCAACCTTGTTCTTCTTTTTTAGATTATTTTTGCTGTTCTACATCCCTTACATTTCCCTCTGAATTTTAGGATCCGCTTGTTGTCATTTCTAGAACAAAGAAAAGGCCATCTGAGATTTTGGTAGGGATTGCAGTAAATCTGTAGATCACTTTGGGGAGTACTGCCATCTAATAAAATTAGGTCTTCGTGAACAAAAGATGCGTTTCTATCCTTTTAGGACTTCTTTCATTTCTTTCAGCAATGTTTTGTAGTCTTCAGTGTATAAGACTTGCGCTTCCTTTTTTTTTTTTTTTTTTTTTTTGCGGTACGCAGACCTCTCACTGTTGTGGCCTCTCCCGTTGCGGAGCACAGGCTCCGGACGCGCAGGCTCAGCGGCCATGGCTCACAGGCCCAGCCGCTCCGCGGCATGTGGGATCTTCCCGGACCGGGGCACGAACCCGTGTCCCCTGCATTGGCAGGTGGACTCTCAACCACTGCACCACCAGGGAAGCCCGTGCTTCTTTTTTTATTCCTAAGTATTTTATTCTTCTGGACGCTATTGTATGTGAAATTATTTTCTTAATTTTATTTTCAGATTGTTCATCGCTCATGTACAGAAATACAACTGAGTTTTGTATATTGATCTTGCATATGGCAACCTTGCTGAACTTGTTCTGATGCAAGTGAAAACACCACGAAGCTCACTGTTCTTACTAAGCTCCAGCCATTTTTCTTAATAAATGCTCCCAATTCTTGCAGGCCTTTGGTTAATTTCCAGAGTTCTGAAAAGTTGATTCTGACCATTTTTCCAGTGTTCTCATCACTTTTATGGAGGAGAGGATTTTTCCGAGGTCCTTACTCCCCAGCTTTATTGACATCACCCCTCTTAAGGAAGCGTTTTATACCTCCATTTCCTCAACTGTAAAATGTTTTGTTATTGTTTCACAGTTTGGGAGAAATGATCAATAAGACAATGTGGTCACAACATTCTCCATCAAATATACTTCAACTTAAGAAAAATAAGATAATGTGGTAAAGCACATACCACCTGGCACTAGCAAGTACTCAGGAAGGCGCCTATCGCTGGAGAAAGAGGAAGGAAGTGGCTGTGAAGATGCAGCGGCCGCCTAGCCTTGTTCACCATCACACAGTGGTGCAATCCTCAAACCACCACGCTTATACCCAAATAACCCTCCCCCTAACCCCAGCCTGGGCTTATACTCAACTCCTCATATAGCAAACCCTCCCTTTCATTCCTGTCTCCCTGTCAAAGCCTACCTTTCCCAAGCTGTGCGACGTCAGTGTCTGATCTCTGCCAGGTGGTGACGTGCCAATGACTCATAAGCCAGCCAGCCAGGTAACTGAGGGTCTGAACCGAGCTATGCTCACAGGTCTGAGTGAGGTTCACCAAGCCTGACAGCAGCCACGGCCAGCGTGGGAGAGGCAGAAAGAGGCAGATTTCAAACCACACCAGCTCCATCCACCTTGACCTCAGGCCCAACCCGGAGAGGAGGACTTCTGTGGTTTATGAGTGATACTAAGAAGCCTAAACCTGGAGGTTTTCAACCAGAGAGAGCAGCTGAGTGCTCACGATAAACCTCGAAGCCCTGCAGGCCTTCCTTGCATCTCAGCCCCCTCAGCCTCACGACAGCCCTGAGGATTAGTCAGTTAGTCGGGCGCCCAGCCCCCAGAGGATGTGATGCTCCCCCAGCCCCGTCTCCAGGCCACCACAGCCTCTGACTGACCTCACATCTGCTGCCCCTTTGCTGGACCTGCCCTCCCACCCCCTCCCCCATGTACTTGCCCATAGTCCTTCAAGGCCTAACTCACGTGACCTTCTGAGAGAAGAATTTCCAGAGAATCTTCTCGCTACTGCTCTGCCTTATAAATTTATCCAGCACATATTTACTGAGCAGCTGCTATGTTTCAGGCACTCTCCTGGGTTGGGGATACAACAGTGAACTTGCTCTTGTGGAACATACATTCTAGTGGCAAAAGCCAAAAAATAAACAGGAAATATGTAGGCAGTGATAAGCTCTGAGAATAAAAATAAGAGGGTAAGGGTTGTATTGGGGGCACTATTTTAAATAAGGTGCACAGGGAAGCCTCTCTGATAAGATAACAATTGAGCAGAAACCTGAAGGAAGTAAGGTAGTGGGCTGCTCAAATATCAAAGAGAAAAGCATTTTAGCCAGAGGGAACAGCAAGTGCAAAGGCCCTGAGGTGGAAGCGTGTTTTACAAGCTTGAAGAACAGCAGGGAGGCCAGTGTGGCTGGACTGGAGTTAACAAGGGGGAGAGTGTCAGACAATGAGGTCAGAGAGATAGCCACCCCTAAGCTATGCGGGACCCTACAGTTCACGGTAAAAAGTTTGGATTTTACATGATGCAAGTCTGGTAGTCAATGAGGGTTCTGAGCAGAACAGTGACATACTCTGAATTGCATTTTGAAAGGATCACTTAGGCTGCCATGTTGAGAATAGATGGTGGAGGGTCAAGGGTGGAATCAGAGAGACTGGTTAGGAGGTCATGGCAATGATTCACACATGGCACGATGGTGGCAGGGCCCCAGGGGAACAATGGAGGTGGTGAGCGGTGATCAGAATCTGGATATATTCTGATGGTGGAGCCAGCAGGATTTGCTGATGGGTTAGATGTGGAATGTGAGAGAGAGAGAGGAATCTAAGATGATATTAAGGCTTTGGGTCTGCAGAACTGAAAGCAGAAAGTTGCCACTTACTGAGATAAGGAAGCCAAGCAGATAAAGTAGAAGGGGTGACGCTGGAGTCGCCGCCTTCTGCCTCCAAGGCCGGGCTCCTCCCTCAGAGCACAAAGACCCAGCTGTGACGAGACATCCCTTCTGCGGGGGGTTCCTGAGCCATCTACAGACATCGGCAAGTTTTATCTTTCCGCTCTCCATGGCTGTGGACTGGAGGCGCTTTGGACATCTCCAGCTAAGATCCTTTTTCCTCGGGTCACATCGTCTGAATACGCTGGGAACCAACAGAGTTTGTCCGGGTGCCAGTAGCTGACAAGAGGCAACGCCCTGGACTCCCACATGGGCAGACCCTGAGCTGAGACTCCACAAGGCTGGCAGGGGAGGAAGACAGGACCTCAGAACAGCAGTTCTCTGCCTGGTCTGCATACGGGTGTCACACGGGGCAGGCCACACCCCAGGCCAGTTCATCACAAAGTCTGCCGGGCCGGGGCGGGGGGCCATGAGGTGGAACCTGGCGTCTATGAGTCTCAGTTTCCCACATGATCCCAATATTCAACCAAGGTTGAGCACCACCACCTTGGATCAACAAGTACTTCTCCAGGGCCTCCTGGTGTTTCCTGATCCAGCTGTGCTGGGCCAGGGACGAGCTCTGTGGGGGGATGGAAGCACCCCTGTCCTTACAAAGTCAGGGGAACCAGGCAGGGGCTGCCCAACTCCCTTTTGCTCAGAACTAAAACCAAATCCATCTCTACAGGAAAACACTGAGGCTCTCCCAACCCCACGCCACATCTCCACCTCTAGCTCTGCTGTGAAAGTCAGCATATTTCTTTCCTTGTCTCTTTTTTTAAGGCAGTCTGGCCAAGTTCTGCCCGGGAATGTCTCCCAGCCAAGCCCACCTGTATGTGGAATGTGGCTGAGAGGCGAGAGAGCTCAAGGTTGAGCCGGGCGTTGCGTGTTCATTCCCACCTGGGCGCTGGGACAGAAGGGGTGATGGCAGGGAATGGATGGAAACAGGTCAGATTTCAGTTGCAGGCCCAGGAGCCCGGAGACCTGCTCCCCTGCAAAGCCCAGGGTCAGCCGTTCCACAGTCAGCAGACAGAAGAGCCATTCATCCCACAGAAGCTCCCCCCAGGCCTGCGGGCAACTGGGACCCCCTGCCCGGTCATCTGGCTCCCCAGACACTTTTGTGGACAGAACTCAAATAACTTGATTAAGGTAAGATGAAACGAGAAACGTTTGCTCCTTGAAAATTGCTAACATCTGGCCTGGCCGGCACACCAGAGCAAAGGCTCTTTGTAACTAAGGGAAGGGGTCCCCAAGGAGCCTGGGAGGGGGATCGCAGCTGCTCCCTCCACACCCACCTCCCAGCCCGCCCACGGGAGCCGTGAACTGTGATGCAGGGCTGGCGGGGAGAGAAGAGGGTCCCCATCAGCCCAGCTGGGCTTGAACCTCGACGCCGCCGTGACTGTGCATGCGCTCTTGAGATGCCGTTTCCTCCCAGTCTTGTCCGGAGCGTCCAGCGGATTCTGTGAGCGGAGCTGACACGGGAACGTCTTCCGTTCCCTTAAGTGTCCCTCCAGGCTCCTCTCACCTGCCCGTGGACCCATTGTTTGACAGACTCACTTATAGCTGAGTCAGGCTCTCATTCCCACACCCCAAAGACCTCCTTTCTGTGGGTCCAGAAAGAGGAGAGTGAAAGGACCTGGTTGTAATCGGAATATTTGAGTCCCCCCAAAATTCATATATTGAAATTCTATCCCCAGTGTGATGGTATTTGGTGGTGGGGACTTTAGGAAGTGATCAGGTGATTAGTATCTTTATAAAAGAGCACTCTCTCTACGCCTCCGCCAGGTGAGGACACAAGGAGAAGACGGCCGACAGTGAACCAGGAAGAGGGCTCTCACCAGACATCGAATCCGCTGGCACCTTGGCCTTGGACTCCCAGGCTCCAGAACTGAGGGAAATAAATGTTTTTTGTCTAAGCACCCAGTCTATGGTATCATCGTTATAGGAGCCCCCAAAGACAAAGATAGGCCAGGATGGGGCCAAAGCCTGACCTCATAGAGGACACGTGGGGACAGGTGAGGCTTCAGAGTCAGGTCAGGTGCATGACTAAAGAATGGCACACAGTGAGGTGACTGACGACTGGTCCCAGAAAGATCCCTGTGTTGCCATTCACAGGCAATGACAGGAGGTCTGGAGAAGCATCTAAGGATGTTACCATCACCCTTGGCCTGTCCAAGGCAGTGACAAGACAGGGGAGGAGCAAGGGACGCAGTTCCGGACGTCCCATGTCTACGAGATGGCATCACTTAATATGGCTGCAGCTCCCTCCTCCTTCCAAGCAGACTCCAGGTAGGAGCCCTGTAGTGGATTAAATGGCCCCAATTCTTTGCTGTTCTCTAATCGGGAGGTGGAGTTTATCTCGCTCCGCCTTGAGCCTGAGCTGGCTGGTGACCGCCTAACCGTCGGAAGGTGGTAGAAGTGATGCTGGGCCAGCCGCCTGCTAGGCGCTGGAAGGACTCCTGCTGCGGTACTTTGGGGAGCCCTGAGCCTTCATGTAGAAAGCCTGGCTCCTCTGCCAGGAAATTGCACGGAGACAGCGTGCAGGGAAGGCCACGTGGGAAGCGGGGCCTTGAGACAACCTGGAGAAGCCACCTGTCCTCAGGCCCCAGGAGACCCCAGCTGACTCCAGCCCCAGGCGGCATCTCATCGCAACTGCATGGGAAACCCCAGGTGAGACCAGCACGAGAACTGCCCAGCTGAGCCTAGGTAACCCACAGGAGGCAACAAAATGGTCGCTGTTTAAAGCCATCAAGTCCAAGGGTGGTTTGTTCTGCAGCAACAGATGACTCGGCAAAAGTCCCCCTGCCGCCCCACGTAAGAGTCAGACCCTACAGTCAGAATCACGCCCCTTCCCCCATCCACAGAGCCCCTCGGGTGCACGTGCTCCTTTAGCTCACCTCAGCCTTGCTCTGTGCCACACAGTGTGTAAGTGCAGAGGCCTCCAGGATGCGACACACACGGAGCTGCGAGACTGTAGCCTTTGCAGACAGGTTTAAACCACTAGCAGACTTTCCACTCCCCTTCTGCCCTCCTCCACCCACCTGAGTCGTCCCCCAATTCAGAGCCTCACAGCCAGCATCCATCCTTCCCACTCACTGCCCTTCACCTGGTCCGCACTCCCCCGCCCCTCAGGGCCCACCTCCAGGTCGCGCAGCGTTCTCCCAGCCCTGAGCCCGGGCTCTGCCTCGTGGGTTCCCTCCACAGCCTCCCGCTGCAGGACAGCTCTAAGGGGTGGACTCAGCAACCTCCTCCCCAGAGCATTCCAGACCCTCCTCCCCCACCTCTCCCACCGGCTCTCCCCGCGCACCCACCTGACAAGAGGCCCCGTCTTCCAGATAAACAGGAGGATATTTAAAACCCTCATTCCGGGCTTCCCTGGTGGCGCAGTGGTTGAGAGTCCGCCTGCCGATGCAGGGGACACGGGTTCGTGCTCCAGTCCGGGAGGATCCCACATGCCGCGGAGTGGCTGGGCCCGTGAGCCATGGCCGCTGAGCCTGCGCGTCCGGAGCCTGTGCTCCGCAACGGGAGAGGCCACAACAGCGAGGGGCGCGCGTACAGCCAAAAAAAACCAAACAAAAACAAACAAAAAACCCCTCATTCCGCACCTGGGCCTGCACTCAGAAATGAAATCAAATAACGCTCCCCAGTAGGAAACTAGGAGGCCCCTTCACTCGACTTAGTACCTGCCCTGTGCCCCACTCTGCTTTTTTTTTTTTTTTTTTTTTTTTTTTTTTTTTTTTTTGTGGTACGCGGGCCTCTCACTGCTGCGGTCTCTCCCGTTGCGGAGCACAGGCTCCGGACGCGCAGGCTCAGCGGCCATGGCTCACGGGCCCAGCCGCTCCGCGGTATGTGGGATCTTCCCGGACCGGGGCACGAACCCACGTCCCCTGCATCGGCAGGCGGACTCTCAACCACTGCGCCACCAGGGAAGCCTCCCTACTCTGCTTTGAGGGCCAAGCGTGACTTATGGATATTTTATGGAAAATTCCAAACATAAACATAAGCAGAAAAAGAGTAGATCCTCAATGTTCTCAACACAAGGTAACCATGTAAGGTGATGAATATGTTAATAAACTTGATCGTGGTAAGAATTTTACGATGTATATCAAAGGCCATGCTGTACACCTTAAATATATACTATTTTTATTTGTCAGTTACACCTCAATAAACCTGGGGAAAAACAACATAAGCAGAGAGAGAACCAGAATAAACACCCACGGACCATCCCCGGAGCGCACAGCAGATCTTGTTTTCTATCACCTCACCCGCTCTCCCCCAATACCCACCCTCCAGGTTGTTCTGAAGCCAATCCCAGACATCACATTCTTTCATCTCTAAATATTGCAGCATGTATCTCTAGAAGCAAGGACTATCCTTTGCAACCACAATACCATAGTTCATAGGTTTTGAGAAATCTCATCTGGGCCAGGCCCTGCCCGGACTGCCAGGTAAGGCCCACGTGTGGAATGTGGCACAGCGATGAGAGCGCCAGGCGGGCTTAGTTCTGGGCGCCGGATGGGACACGGTGGGGTGGGGAGCCAGAACACAGTGAAAACCACAGACAGACAGGAAGGAGACTCCCAGAGCTCACTGGACTTGCAGTCATTCCCCCTCTTGTCACCGTCCTCCACCAGAGCCACCTGTGAGGCCCAGGCCACCTCGGGTGGTCTCAGAACTGTAGACGACCTGGAGGTAAAAGTGGGTCTAGGGGTCCACCATCACCCTGAGAATAGTGCAGAGTCCAGTGATTAGCCACCCATGGCAAGGGCCACAGCCCATGTCCTCAGACCCCCACCCTCACCCCCATTCTGCCCTTCCAGCCCCTCCCAGAATGCCTAGCCCAGGAGCATGGCGGGACTCCTATCTTTTCCATACATCTGAAGCCTGGGCCAGAACAGGGAAAAGAGGTGTGGAAGATTCAGTGCTGTTTCCATTAGGTAGCGTTTTGAACATTTGAATCTTGCAAGTTCCTAAAAGACTGTAACTGTGCCTTATGCCTCTTTGTATTCACTTATTGTTTCCATACCAGGGTTTCCCAACCTCAGCGCTATTGAATTTTAAACCAGATCATTTTGGGGAGTGGAGGAGGGGGCCTAGTCTGAGCATCGAAGGACACTGAACGGCACCCTTAGCCTCTACCCCCCCACTCCGGGGGCCGGTAGCAGCCTTTCTCCTCCAAGTTGTGACAACCAGAACCGTCTACAGATGTTGCCAAATGTCCCCTGGGAAGCAAAACTACCCTCAGGTTGCGAGCCACTGATCTGGACTCAACTATTAGTATCTTTATTTATTTATTCTTCTAATCTGTCTTAAATTCCTTCGGAAAGACATGGTGATTTACTGTGTTAGATAAATTAGAAACGAAGGACTCCTCAAAAGCCTCAATTTGTCTGTCTTAAGGGTTTTGATCAAATTTTCCAGCAGTTTTGCAATCATAATTGTTATTAAGTGTTCAAATACGTAGATTAAATTTAAACCAGAAGCAGCTCAAGTAAATAAAAACTAAGCCATCAAAGCAAATAATTGTGGTATGTTGAGTGACTGGGTTCTGTGTAAATTTTTTTTCTGTTTTTCAAATTTTTATTTTTGCAGTTAAAAAACAAGAGACTGTCCTGAGTTGGGGATAGGAATAAGCCTACATGTCGTGACATTTTTCCCGTGGAGTCTCTGAGAACTGAGGTCTGTTTTGCAGACCTTGACTAGAGATTCCAAACACCTTCTTATTCCATTATTTTTTATTTATTTATTTACTTTTTTTTTGCGGTACGTGGGCCTCTCACTGTTGTGGCCTCTCCCGTTGCGGAGCACAGGCTCCGGACGCACAGGCTCAGCGGCCATGGCTCACGGGCCCAGCCGCTCCGTGGCATGTGGGATCTTCCCAGACGGGGGCACGAACCCGTGTCCCCTGCATCGGCAGGCGGACTCTCAACCACTGCGCCACCAGGGAAGCCCAATTATTTTTTCTTTTTTAGCATTCCCAGAAGAGGCAAAACACCCTTCAGGATGTCCACATTGCAGCAAAAACTATAACAGCTGTGGAATGATTTACAACCAGGCCGTGGAGCCTTTCCTGGAGCTACCAGTATTGCTCGTGTCTCACTTCTGCTGCTGATTCCAGTTGATCACGATTTCACTCCAATCTACCATCAGAAATGTAAAATGTCTTATTTGAACCCACAGACACTGGCGCCGGAGAAGGTCCCCAGGGTAACGGTGGTCGGCCAAAGGCCGGCTGGCCTGGGTCGCTATAGAAACGCCCTGCCGAAGGTTCCATCCCACTCACTTTCGCCAGCCCCTGAAGGCCTCGTGCCCTGAGGGGCAGCTCAGCCGCTGTAGGGCTGGCATCCACTTGCAAGTAGCTATTCCAGAACCCCGGGCTCATGTCAAAACAGGTGTCACAGAGGCCCTGTGAGAAGCCTCTTAATCCGAAAAATTAAAGGAAGGAAAATCTGATCTGAGGACCCTGCTTGGAGGAAGGTCCTTGTTTCCCAAGGAATCCAGAGTGAGTGAGAAGCACATGGCCGGGGAGTTCCGGGACTCTGGGGGTGGCCTCCTCAACGCCTGGGAGGCCGCAGAGCCTTGTAGGGTAAAGGTCTTGGACCCCAACACGTCCCCAGCTGCAGGGCAAGGGTTCCTTCATAAATGAGCTATCACTTTAGAGAGCAGAGAGCAGGGCCATTAGGTAATTGACTGAGAACAGGCCGGGCTGATGAAGAAACAGAACGAGGGACCGTGAATGTCTGTGGCCCCTGCAGGGAGGCAGGGAGGCCAGGACAGGGATGCCCATCAGCTCGGAGGCTAAGCTGCCTTCGGGTCTGTGCCCGAGACCAAGCCTCTCTCGGCCCCCGGGCCCAGGGCTGCCCGTCCCCATGGCCACGTGGGGTGGAGGTGGCAGAATGGCCTTCTCCAGGGGCACAGCCAAACTGCCTGCACACTGTCAGCCTCTCTGCTCTGAGGCTCCAGCCCAAACCCCGCCCAGGAAGGGGGAAAAAAAGACCCTTGTCAGAGACTGAGTCACAGCAGGAATCTCCTTAAGACAGAAGATGGAAATTTCAACCTTTTCTACTTCCTGAGCAGGGCGGTGAAAAGGGAGACTGTTCAAAGGATGGGGACTCCGGGCACACACTGGGCTTCGGGACTCGAGTGCCCTTGGCCAGGGCTCACAGGGCAGGGGGTGGGAAGCACTGACCCTCTGGCACAGAGGATGCATTCAGGCCCCTGGGCTCCCAAGCACCTCAATGGGCGCCCCAGCCTGGCCGGGGGCTGCCTCTCTCCCACAGTGGGAAACAAGGCCAGCCTTGGGGGGCTGCCCAGACTGTCCAGTAAACCCGCTTGCTGAGCCCAGCTCATTCCATTGCCACCGCGGGGGCCCTGGGGACTTGTACAGAAGCCCATGCTGCCAACAGAGGGGGCTTCGTTTCCTGGACTGGGCTGGGCTTTTTGCTCTTCCCCCTTCGTGGGGGGACAGGGCTACTGAAGGGAGTTTATATTATTGTTATTTTCAGCTTGGCAAAACTGTAAACGTGAGAGTTCACGCCGACAGAAAATAGATGGCGTTTTCTCTGCGGGCCATCACACACTGCTAAGACCAGGCGGGCATCTCCCCGCAGAGGGTCCGAGGTGCCAGGAAGACGGTATGGTGGACTCTGTTCTTCTCGGAGGAGGAGACCTGGGAGACCCACGCAGAGCAGCGGCAGAAACTGCACCCTGAGGTCAGGAGTGAGCTGCGCCCTGGTTCTGGAAGCAACAGGAGACTTTGCCGCAGCATCACCTGGGCTCTCCCTCCCGCTGGGCCCCGATGCTCAGACCAGGGCCTCAGCCCACCCAGGGCCTCCCCCAGCCCGAGCTGCTGACCGCCATCCCTCCCCTCCCCAGAGGAGGAGTCTCTGTTCCTGGAGCTTTCACAGTATCTCAGTTAATCTTCATGACAACAAGTTCATTCATTCATTGAGTCATGCATTCATTCATTCATCCAACAATACTTATCGATGGCCAGGCTCTGGGGTCAGAGAAGAAAACAGGACAGATGTGGAGTAAGGAGCTGCTGGGGAAGGCAGAAAGTAAACAAATAATGACAAAAGGGATGGGTAAGTGGTAGCAGCCACAATGATAACCACTAATTATTAAGAACCCGTGGTGTGCTGGGCATATATAAGCTCACTTAATCCTCCCGATTCCTAATTTTACAGAGAGGACTAAGGAACTTGGCCAAGGCCACTCAGGGGGTAAGTGGTAGAGCTGAGGTGACAGCATCAGAGATGCCCAAAGCCTGCTCCCCCAGAGGCAGCCCTCAGCTTACAGAGGCCCCGGGTGGCCCATCAGGAGCCTGTGGTAGAGACCCAGGAGCCCCTCTGGGGATCGGGCTGTTTGCAGAGCCCTGGCCTGATCTGCACGATCAGAGGCCGATCCTTTCAGGAGTTTAAGCCATGCCTTCGGGAGAGGCAAACACTGCTGACTCGGTTTCTGCCCTCCCGCTGCCCCAGACACGCTGGGGTTGTCTAAGCCCATCCTGCCGGGCTGGGTCCTGAGGATCCAGAAAGTCACGTTGCCAGAAAGACCAGTCCTGACTAGATGCTTCCAAAATCGACTTAAGCAGGACTGTAACATGTGTATAGCCAGTGCCCCAGGCCCTGGCCTTAGAGGAACGGAGGAAAGAGCTTGGACAGGGAGTCGAACAGCCCAACCCTAGACCCCTCTCACCAGCTGCGTGAAGTTGATTAAGACACTTGCTGGGGCTTCCCTGGTGACGCAGTGGTTAAGAATCCGCCGGCCGGAGCGTCCCTGGTGGCGCAGTGGTTGAGAGTCCGCCTGCCGATGCAGGGGACACGGGTTCGTGCCCCGGTCCGGGAGAATCCCACAAGCTGCGGAGCGGCTGGGCCCGTGAGCCATGGCCGCTGGGCCTGTGCGTCCGGAGCCTGTGCTCCGCAACGGGAGAGGCCACAGCAGTGAGAGACCCGCGTACCGCAAAGAAACAAACAAACAAAAAAAGACACTTGCTGTCACTGGTCAAATGTTAGGGCTTGGGGGGACCCAAGGTCAGCTCCAAGGTTTCCAGCCTGGAGCACGTGCACTGTGAGCGCGACCAGGGACCCGGGGCGGGAGACTGAGTCAGAGGAAGTGCTAGTTGGATGCAGGTGGAGCTCTCCCAGAGAGAGCGTCTGCCCAGCCTGTGAGATGAGTGTGACTTGGGTGTACACGGGTGGAGTGAATGTTGAACAGAAGCTCCATCTGAACCCAAAAGGAGAAGGTCATCATTTGGTTTTGCTTATTAGACCAGTGAGATTAGGAGACAGTGACCCAACATCTCAAAAGAGCAACAATCCAGGGGTGAAACCAGAAAACAAAGTGCCACATATTAACCCAGGTCAGCAGCTGTAATGGGTCAGGAAAAGGGCAGGGGCGCCGCCACCGCCAACAATCCCCGGCCCCCGCGCCCCTCCCGGGGAGAGCCAGGTAGCACCCGAGAACCTGTGGCTTGTGGTGCCGCCCCTCCTCCACTTCAAGATGGGGCTCAGAGGGGGGCCTTGGTTCACCGGAGACACTGGTGAGAACTTTTTTTATTTCTCATCGTCTCCCGCTTTGCTTGACAGAAAAAACCAAACCGTAAACCATGACTTTCTCGCTCGTGAAGCCCCACGTGAGTCATCCCTGCAAACCGCCTGAGAACCCAAGCGCTGGGAGGACAGTCCCGTGGGCAGGAAGAGCTTCTCAATAATGAGAAAATCCAGAGGAAAAACATCCCCAGCATCTGGGCTCCACTGAGCAACCAGCCACCCTGGAGAGGCCAGCTGAGCACGACGCTCCCGGACCTGGGCTGGAGACAGGTGTCCAGGCCCCCCTCCACCACCCGCAGGGCCTGGAGCTCCAGCCGCTAGCGCTCTTCGGCCGGCTCCCCAGTTCTGTCCTCCCACCTCTCCCTTTGTTCCCTAGAGCAGCCACCCTCGGTCACCCCCTAGATCCTGGGGACGCACCATAATGAGGATCCCTCCCAGGAGACTGACCCAGGAAAACCAGAGCCCAGGAGGGAGGCCAAGGCACGTCCTGGAAGCAGGCCAGCTGGGCAGGGTATCTCAGGGCCCCAGTCCCCGGAATGCAGCCTAGGAGGGCGGGCTCGCTTTCCAAGGAGCAAGGCTCCTTAGCCCTCCAGTCTTTCCTCCTGTGGGTCAGAGCGCAGCTGGAGGAGAGTCAGAGAAGCTTTCTCTAAAGCGGAACCCACGCAGGGTGGCCCGACTCTAACGGAAATGCCATATGTGTGGAAAGTATGTGTGTATCCACCTCTTTCCCTCCCTCTCCCTCCCTCCCTCCCTCTCTCTCTCTCTCTCTCTCCCTCCCCCCCCACACACATACACACACACACACACACACACACACACACACACACACCACACACACACACACAGAGAAAAACCAGTTAAGAGACAAACAAGTCCTCATTCAACAGGCCTTTACTTAGGCAAAAAGTATGCTGCGGCAGGAGGGGTTTTCTGTCCTTTCAAGTTTTTCTTCTGAAGACTCACCTCTGGTGGGCAAGGGGACATTTTAAAATTATGTTACATCAAAGTTGGGCCAAGAAAGAGTCACATTCGCGAGAGAGAATGCGTTGGCCTGCCCGATCTCCGCTATGATGATGTAACCACCATCACCTTCCAGGCTGGGGAGGGGGAACAGGTGGTCCAGGGTAGGACACTTGGCAGGAGTGGGTCACCCAGCACCTTCGGGGGTGGAGAGAGAGACAGAAAGGGACACCTCAGGAGAACAGGTATGGACCCAAGGCCAACAATGAAAAAACGTTCTTCAACCTCTTTGTTCTGTGTTATTTGGGTGACGGTCAGTCAGGTTCAGTTACAAGAGGAGACATGGGGAGGTCCAGTGGTTAAGACTCCACGCTTCCAATGCAGGGGACGCCGGATTGATCCCTGGTCGGGGAACTAAGATCCCGCATGCCACACAGCGTGGCAAAGAAAACAATAACAACAGCAACAGGAGACTCGGAAGAGACTCGAGAAAACTATGTGCCCCAGAGCGGGGGTCATGGGGAAGCAGCAGTACCAGTCAGGAGGCAGCCAGGAGACAACAGGGCGAAGGGAGAGCTTAGGTTGTGGCCTTTACTGGGGTTTCTACAGGGAAGGCAAAGCAGGGCAGAATGAACAGCTGAGGACTGGCTAGTTGGAATCATGTCAGCAGGCTTGCATATAAACAATACTATCCCCTTGACTCTGAGTGTCTTTGTGATTAGCTCCAATAAAGAGTGGGCTCTTTCTGGAAGTGGGCGGCCCCTGAGGGATAATGAGCTTGGCAGGGATAATGACCTTGGGCTGACCCACCTGCAATCACTGGTGGAACTCAAAACTGAACCAACACTACACCAAGGCACCTGACCCAAAGTCCTCCCTCCCACCTGTGCCTCATGTCTGGTGTTGGAGCCTTTATGAGGCTGGCTCAGTTACTCCAGACTGCGTCAAAATGTTATTTCAGGATCGTTGCTCTCCTCAGAGAGTGTGGCCAAGACATCGGTACCACCCCGCCCAAGGCTGGCCACATCTCACATTTCTGCGAGATTAGGAGAAGCTGGAGGAAGCCCTGACAGCGTGGAGAAGCCACCAATGCCTCTGGTCTCCAGACCGTGGGAGGGGACCCAGTCCAACAGCAGTAATAAGGCAACAAGCCTGGAACTGAAAGCAAACAAGTGGGGGCCAGCAGGGCAGCACCCAGAGTGAACTCATTGATTCAATGCGTTCTCACCACAACCAGATAGGCACGGTCAAAGCTAGTCTGAGCCATCGCCCAGGATGACCTTCAGAGGAACTGAGCTGCGTTGGATGGAAAGCTGCCTGATGAAAAACCAGCCTCTCTTGCTGGTTGTCTCTGGGCCATCTTCACAACCACACCTGCCACCTGCCCGCTCACCTTAAGAGTGAGGAGGCCCCAAGGTGAAAGTTGAGGAGTGTGCCCACAGTGACAAACCTGCTATACTGGACTCCGGAGCAGATCGTTTTTAACATCCCTCCATGCAATGAAATTATTTGCCTTATAATAATGAAATGAATAAAAATGGCCAGAGAAAAAACAGCAGACAGTATTGAACTTTGCATATGTCATTTTGCCATTCTTAAATGAAAAGCGACTCACTGAATAGGAGAAAATATTTGCAAATCATATGTCTGATAAGGAGGTAATATCTGAAATATGTAAAGAACTCATACAACTCAATAGCAAAAAACAATTCCATTTGGGGCAGAGGATCCAAATAGACATTTTTTCCAGAGAGAAGACATACAGATGGCCAACAGGTAATGAAAAACTGGTCGACATCACTAGTCATCAGGGAAATGCAAATCAAAACCCCAATGAGATATCACCTCACGCCTGTTAGAATGTCAGTCATCAAAAGGACAAGAGACAAGCGTTGGTGAATATGTAGAGAAAAGGGAACTCTTGTGCACTGTTGGTGGGAATGTAAATTGGTACAGGCATTATGGGAAACAGTATGGAGTTTCTTCAAAAAAATTAAAAATAGAGCTACCATATGATCCAGCAATTCCACTTCTGGATATTTATCCAAAGGAAACAAAAACACTAACTCAAAAAGCTATATGCACCCCTATGTTCACTGCAGCATAATTTACAATAGCTAAGACATGGAAACAACCTCAGTGTCCACCAACAGATGAATGGATAAAGAAAATGTGGTGTATATACATATACATATATATCTACAGTGGAATATTGTTCATCCATTAAAAAGAATGAAATCTCTCCATTTGTGACAACATGGTTGGACCTCGAGGAGGACATTATGCTAAGTGAAATAAGTCAGACAGAGAAAGACAAAAACCATATGATCTCACTTTTATGTGGAATCTAAAAACAAAAACAAAAACACCCACCAAACACAAAGGTTCAAAGAACAGATTGGTGGTTACCAGAGGTGGAGCCTGGGGTGTGAGCAAAATGAGTGAAGGTGGTCAAAAAGTACAAATTTCTGGTTAGAAAATAAGTCATGGTGATGTATGGTTGACTATGGTTATAATACTGTATTGCATATTTGAAAGTTGCTAAGGGTAAATCTTAAAGGTTCTCATCACAAGAGAAAAAAAATGTTTTAACCATGTGTGGTGACGGATGTTAACTAAACTTATTGTGGTGATCGTTTCCCAATATATACAAATATTGAATCATTACATTGTACACCTGAAACATATAATGTTATATGTCAATTATACATCAATAACAATAAATTAATAAGTAAATTTTTAAACAATTTTTTAATAAAAAGTAAAGCAAGTATTATAGTACAAAAATTTAAAGTCCTGGATTAACACTTTTAATTACACTAATGTATTTTTTAAGGTAGAGGCATGCATGAAGAAACACTTCTAAAAGAGTTCAGAAAATGACTCAAATCTGGACAGACAGAATTGAAGCAAATCAAGTTCACGTGCTATTGTTGTTTATTTCCAACCTCCTGTTTCAGCGCAAGAAGACGTAGTACCACGGGTGTTGAAATGGAATGCACCGAAAGCAAACTCCAACAATTCTGAATTGTCACGCTCACAAACTGACTTGAAACAAATCATGTGACTGACTCTGCAGGTATCCAGGGTGCCTGTGTCACTGGAGGGTTTCCAAATTAACTTCCATGTAGAATGCAATGTCTATTAAATTTAAGAAATAAAAATGTGTACACTTGGAGCTTAGTTATGTATCATTCAAAGGCACCACTAACAGCCACAGTTGTTTAGAACTTAGATCAATAAACAATTTGTAGGAGAAAGAGTGCTTTATCATGGACATTGTTTAGAATTCTGGTGTATAATGATTAAAAAAAGAGGTTAACCCAGTAGACAAATAGATCAATGGAACAGAATAGAAAACCCGTAAATAGACCCGTGAATATAGTCAGTGGATCTTTGACAAAGGAGCAAAGGAAATTCAATGGAGCAAAGGTAGTCTTTTCAACAAATGGTGCTGGAACAACTGGACATCCACATGTTAAAAAAAAAAAAAAAGAATCTAGATGCAAACATTATACTCTTTACAAAAATTAAATCAAAATGGATCATAGACCTAAATGTAAAATGCAAAACTATAAAACTCTTAGAAGATAACATACAAGAAAACCTAGATGACTTTAGGTGTGGCAATGACTTTTTAGATATATTACCAAAGTACAATCCATGAAAGAAAGAATTGATAAACTAGACTTCTTTAAAATGAAAAACTTCTGCTCTTTGAAAGACAATGTCAAGAGAATAAGAAGACAAGCCACAGGCTGGGAGAAAATATTGCATAAGACACATATGATAAATGACCGTTATTCCAAATATACAAAGAACACTTAAAACTCAACAATAGGAAAACAAACAACCTAATTGAAAAACAGGCCAAAGACTTTAACAGAAACCTCATTAACTATTACAAATGGCAAATATGCATGTGAAAAGATGCTCTGCATCATATGTCATCAGGGAAATTCAAATTAAAACGAGATACCACTACATACCAATTAGAATGGCCAAAATCCAGAATACTGACAATGCCAAATGCTGGTGAGGATGTGGAACAAACAAGAACTCTCATTCATTGTGGGTGGGAATTAAAAATGGTACAGCCATTCTGGAAGACAGTTTTGCTATTTCTTACAAAACTAAACACTCTTACTATACAATCCAGCAATTGTGGTCCCTGGTATTTCAAAGGAGTTGAAAACTGTGTCCACAAAAATGCCTGCACAAAGGTGTTTATAGCAACATTATTGGTAATCGCCAAGATTTGGAAGCAACCAAGATGTCCTTCAGTAGGTAAATGGATACACTGTAGTACAACCAGATATCCAGACAATGGAATATTATTCAGCACTAAAAAAAAAAAAAAAAGAAAGAGCTATTAAGACAAAAAGGACATGGAGGAAACTTAAAAGCATATTAGTAAGTGAAAAAATGCCCATCTGAAAAGGCAACATAGCGTATGATTCCCACTATAACTATATGACATTTTGGAAAAGGCAAAACTATGGAGACAGTAAAAACTCAGTTGTTGCCAGGGGCTGGGGGATAAATAAGTGGAACACAGAGGATTTTCAGGGCAGTGAAAATACTTTGTATGATAACATGATGGTGGATACAAGTCATTATACATCTGTCCAAATCCATAGAATGTACAACACCAAGAGTGAACCCTAATGCAAACTATGGACTTTGGGTGATTATGATGTGTCAGTGTAGATTCATCAGTCATGACGAATATACCACTCTGGTGGGAGATGATGCGGGAGGCTGTGTAGGTTGGGGATGTGGGGTAAATGGAAAATCCATACCTTCCTCTCAATTTGGCTGTGAACTTAAAACTATTCTAAAAATAAGAAAGTCAAGGAAGGAAGGGAGGGAGGGAGAGAGGGAGGAAAAGGGAAGGGAAGGGAAGAGAAGGGAAGGGATGGGAAGGGATGGGAGAGGAGGGCTCTTACTTATAGCAGAGTGTCAAGAGTTGGCCAGTCAATATGTAGGGGGCACTGGAGTTGGAAAAGCATCATTTTCCAACCATCCTAGTAAACGTTGGATCAGGCAAGAGTCGTCAATATATACTAAAGTAAATTTTGATGAGGAACAAGATATTTGCGTGGGCTTAGTGCGTCTCCCCACAAACCCTGTGTTAGTTACAAGGAAAAGAAAAAAGAGGAAACAGTAACTCTATAGTGGAGAAATCAGACAGCACTTTAACAAAGGGATCAAAATTAACATCACCAGTGAGGGACACTGTGTGCTTCCGGATGTGATACTCTGAGGATGGTACCTAACCGAGGTTGTAGTCCAGTAGAGTATAAATAACCTGGATCTAATCATGAGAAAGCAGCAAATAAACCCCAAATGAAAAATGTGCTATTTTTTTAAAAAAAGGAGGAGGGGACAGTATTCTTCAAAAATATCAATGTCATAAAACACAAAGGAAGGCTACAGAAATATTTTAGATTAAAGGAGGCCAAAGAGACCTGACAATCAAATGTAATGTGACCCTAGACTAGATCTTGTACTGAAGGTAAAAAAAAAAAAAAAAAAAAAAATGCCGTAAAGAACATTTTTCAAGTGACAAAATTGAAATGTGAATGGTGGTATTGTAGCAATGTTAAACTTACTGAGATTGATAACTGTGCTGTGGTTTTGTAAGAGAATACACTTCACCCCTTAAAAACATCGAAGGGGCCATGACGTACTAACTTTCCATCAAATGATTCAGAAAACAAAAAGTGTGTGTTTATGTGACACACACACATGCAGGTACATACATACAAATGATGTAACATGTTCACATTAGTGAATCTGGGTAAAGGAAATACAAGTGTTTTGATGCTATTTTTATTTTTGCAACCTTCCTATAAATTTGAAATTATCTCCAAATAAAAAGGTTTTTTTTTTTTAAATTGCAATTGAGTATACAAG
Organism: Leucopleurus acutus; assembly: GCF_964270905.1. NCBI lineage: Eukaryota > Metazoa > Chordata > Mammalia > Artiodactyla > Delphinidae > Leucopleurus > Leucopleurus acutus. The sequence continues at coordinate 24,898,725 of NC_139160.1, forward strand.
TCTGGAGTTCCAAGGAGAGAATGGGACTAGAGACAAATACAGGAGCCATCAGGACATAGGTGGTGTTTAAAGGCATGAAAACAGATGAGAGCTACTGGAGGAGAACATCAAAGAGGAAGAGAAGGGCCAGGACCGTGACCAGGAAACACTGGTGTTCAGGAATCAGACAGAGAAAAAAACAGAGGAAGAAGTGGGTGAAAGGAAACCAGAGGGGTGAGGTGTCATGGAAACCAAGAAAAGACAGTATTTCAAGAGGAAAGAGTGACTAACTGTGACAATTGTTGCTAAGAGGTTGTCTACGATGTAAACAGAGATATGACCACTGGATTCAGCAAGATGGAGGTCACGGGAGACATTAACAAGAACAGTTTCAATGAAATCACGGTGAATGAGACCAGATTATAATGTTTCCAGGGTCAGTGCAAGGTAAAGAAATAGAGCAGCGTCAGAAGCTGTTGTAGTCAGTTCCTATCACTTCATGCTTCATAGGGGACAATTGTCATCTGTCTGGTCACTAAGGATCTGTATCTTCTATGCTTGTGCCCTGCACCCACCTTGTGAGGCAGAGTCCACTTCTCACTATAGAAACCCGAAGTCCCAGAGGCTGGCTACTCCAGCTCCCTGGCAGGTAGACCAGGTAAGCGACCTGGGCTCTGTCACTTACAAGAAGAAGCTTGGAGAGCTCAGAATGTATCCTGGCAAAGGGCAATGGTGGTCAAGCTGGTAAGACCTCCCGTTCCTACAGGCAACAGGGGCTCTGTTTCCAGTCAGCACCCAGAGGCCAGTATTGAGGTGGCAGTGAACCCTACAGCAGAGCAAATGTGTCTACACCATTTGGGTCCTATGGAAGGAGTTGGGGTGTTCTACCTGGCCGTGAAGCTTCCAAACCAGGTGCCCCAATGCTGTTGGAATGCTACAAGCTGCCCCATGTCTTAGTAAACTCTCTCTCTCTGCGTAATCAGTCAGTGCCAGTTTCTTTTGCTTGCCACTATGAACCACTGAAAGAGGATGTTGCATTTTCTTGGCGAAGGAGGGGATTCCGTTACGCTGTCTTGCCCAAATTCTGCCTCTCGAGGATATCTCAAGTATCCAGTGTCCTTGGCCAACAGTCACTGTGGACAGAATGGCCTCCCAGTGGTCCCCCTCTGAAGATATTCCTCAGCCCTGATACCTAAGACCTCCAGTGTCTCAAGACCTCATTACCACTGGAGTGAAATGCCCCAGTGTGGATGTGTGTGCCTACCCCCCACTTTATCTTGGCTTTCTAAACACTCAGCTCTCGCCACCACCATCTCTTCTCCAGGGACTCCTCGGAGCCTGTGGTTTTCTAGCTACTTCCCTGTTGAGTGTGGGAAAGGAGATAAGGGAAGAACACAAGGTTGAAATGCTTCCAGAAGCATCTCGTAGGTTTGTCTCTTATTAAGACTGGCTTGCTGTTCTCTGCCTGAAATCAGACCATGCCTGTCATCACCCTGGGCTGACGCAGGATGAATCAGACCCTGTAGATCTAGGGAATCCTCAGTGGTCTCCCCAGCCACACATGGCACAGAACCCAAAGCAACTGAACAGAGCAGCCAGGATGGATTTCTAACCACGACACTGACAAATGCCAAAACCATACACTGGCGCCACCTCCTCGGTCCACTGATTCTCCATATGGTGGGTCTTTTCCTTCACATATGACTGTGTCTGAGAAGCTCGACACCTTCCCAGAAGCCTCCCCACACTAATTGCACGTGTGGTCTCTGAGGGGGCCTCATGCTGCCTTTGGAGCTTGGGGGCGGTCAGCACCAGATGGCAGAAGACTCTGCGCTTGCCCTGCTCCTGTGGGCATAGGATTCCCGGGGCAACATTCCCATCTTTTCCAAAGAACTCTTTTGTCACGTGCCTTATCCCATTGATATACTGCAACTTCCCTTGAGGTGGAGAGGGTATCGATTTTGTCATCCAGCTGGGAAAGGTGGGGCATAGAGAGAGCGGGAGGGACTTTCAGTGTGGCAGAACCATGCCCGATGCCAGTTCTGGTCTGTCCACATCCACTCTTGATGGCATCATCCACTGTGCCTAGCCTTTGGTGGATGAAGCCTCCCATTTCCTCCCTTTCTTATTCCTCTTGCAGCCATTAAATGAAGCATTCTTTGGAAGCACATCATTCCCTAGGGATTCACCAAAGCTAAGTTATGATTCCTAAAATCTGGACCAACAAAAAGATGGTGTAGCTTTGCCCCCAAGGAAAAGGGGCTTATTCTCTTTTTTTTCAACCCCAAACTCCCAGTCCATCCCTCCCTCACACACCCTCCCCCTTGGCAACCACTAGTCTGTTCTCTATGTCTGTGAGTCTGTTTCTGTTTCGTAGATAAGTTACATTCCACATATAAGTGATATCATATGGTATTTGTCGTTCTCTTTCTGACTTACTTCTCTTAATATGATCATCTCTAGTTGCATCCAAAAGTGACTTATTCTTCAAACCGGATTTGTGTTGCTCGTTTCATCATCTCCTGGGCCACTGATCTGCTTCCCCTGGTGGGACTGGTCTACTCCAAAGCCGGGACATCTTCCCACCCATGGGGCTGCCCTAAAAGAGGCTAGACAGAGGGTAGGGCTTGGGGAGTAGGGGTTCGCTGGAGTCACCCATGAGGACAGAAAAACACTACCCAGGTGGAGCTGTGGGAGATGGTCACCCCAGACTCCCTCCACCTCCTCTCCTGGGGTTGGAGGTAAGGATGGGAGGTTCTGGAATGCTCTGGCCTCATTGTTTCTGACTCCACAAACGTCTCTTCCATGTCCCTTTCCCAGTCACAAGCCATGGCATGTCAAAGCTGTAGGGCTCTGAGACTGTCCCCAATGCCTCATTTGGCAGTCAAGGTGATCTTGCTTCAGACATGTTGCAAAGACAGAGGCAGAAGGTCAAGCAGAGGCGTGTTCTGGGGTGTGACATGGAGAACATGCTTGGGATTCATACATGGGGCTCTTTGGCCCAGCCTGAAGCCCAGCATGTAGCATAAAGGAGAAAAATGGCTGGAAAACTCCCGAAAGCTGACTCTGCAATTCTTCTGTATTCTCCCCACCACAAACATAGCCGAGTGTCCGGAATGGATGAGAAACAGAGCAGCGGCCTCTTGGTTTTGGAGTCCAGCTCTGATGCCCACACTCCCTGGGAGACACCCCAGCACCCCAATCCCCTCAGAGTTTCTTGGGCTCTGATGTCGATGAGGGTCCTTAAAAGCAGTGAATTCCTAATGAAAATCTGAACCTCATTTCAGCCCTCTGGTGGTCTCAGACAACATCTTTTCCAGCTTCCCTGCTACTGAGGAAACACAAGGCCCCTCTTTGTCTCCACTTTGAAGTGGCTTGAGTTCATTCTGCACCCACAGTCCCTGTCTCTCTCTGACCCCAGGCCCTCCTCTCCCACAAGGAGCCAAGAACAGTCCCGAGTAGAATCTCCACAGTCGGTTGGTGGGAAATGACAAGTGAGCCATGTCTGGGGTCCCTGTAAGTCGTGCCCTGGAGGGGACACCACAGGAACCACCAGCCTCCATGGAGCCAGGAGGGGGACACAAGGATCACCTTTGGAGAGGGAAGCTGTTGGGCTGAATAATCCCTAGAACCTGTGTTTCCTTACATGGCAAAAAGGACTTTGCAGATGTGATTAAGGATCTTGAGGTGGAGGGATTATCCTGGGTTGTCTGGATGAGCCCAGTGCAATCACAAGGGTCCATATTGGAGGGAAGCAGGAGGGTCAGAGTGAGCGGCAGCAGGAGATGTGACAAGGGAAGCAGAGGTGGGAGTGATGGGAGTAAGGGGCCACAAGTGAAGGGATGCAGGGGGAATCTAGCAGCTTAAAAGGGCAAGAAACCATATTCTCTAGAAGCCTGAAGAAGAAATACAGCCCTGCCAACACCTTGACTTTAAAATTCTGACTTCCAGATGGTAGGAAAATATGTTTGCTTTGGTTTAAGCCACCACTGTTTTGGGGAAATCATTACAGCAATAATAGGAAATGAATACAGAGACCTAGGGTAAAGATTCATAGGACCAGGGGGGCAAACTTGGGTGGCCCGTCAGGTGTGGTTCCCCCAACCGAGGTCACAGATTTTCTAGCACTGGGTGATTCAATGACAGCAAGTAACAGAAAAATCCAATTCACCTGCCTTACACACAAGAAGCCCAAAGGCAGGAAGGTCCAACCAAGCTGGGCTGGTTTGGCAACTCAGTGCTGTTACCAAGGACCTTGGTTCTTCCCATCAGTCCATCCTTCTAGGCTCACTGCCCTCTCAGTCACAAGATGGCTGCCAAAGTTCCAGCAGTCACATCCAGACACATTGGCAAGATTCAGGAGAGGAAGCCATTTCACCCTTGAGTCTCTTTTTAAGAGTGAGGAAAGCTTTCTCAACACCCACACTCCACACCCTCTACTCACATTGACCTCATTGGCCTGAATTGGTTCACGTATAAACCAATCCCTGGAAAGCAGTATGGGAGCACTCTGATGAGGTTTAGACCAGTGGAGACCTACTCCCAAAGTCAGTCTCCCTGAAGCATTTGACTATCGGACCGAGGGTCAAAATCAGGGTTGTGTTAGCAAGAAAGAAGGGGGTAAATCCATGCTGGGGAGGCATTCAGGAGTGTCTGCTCCACTGGTGCTTGGGGTGGGCTTCACAGGGACCCCAAAGTGTCTCTCTCTGTGACTCCACACAGCTCGGAGCTCACACGGCCTGCTCTCTCTAGTTTTTCTCCTTCACCTAAGGAGACGCAGCATTGGTTGGCTTGTTTCAGTCACCTTGGAGCACTCCCCTCTGAACAGCCACCTGGCCCCTGAGCTCTCCCTCACCCACCCAATCGCCTTGACCTGCAGTGTGGAGCCTGATCCAACCATCTGGGCCTCAGGTAATAGGGCCGGCTTCTACCTCACCAGCATCCTCCACCTCCAGCCACAGCTGAGTGAAGACATTTGTGGCTACTTTTCTCAGAAAGCGGCTCTCAAGCTCCATGGATTTCTATGCCGGGTCCTACTACCCGCTGAGGCAGACGGTTGCCCCGTCAGCCTGCTGGGCTTCAGCCTCCTCCGGCTGTTCATGATGGGCAATCGCATCCTCAGGTCCCTCTCCATCCGGCCATAACTGTGAGCTCCTCTTCTCTGCAGCCACTGCTCACCTCGTGGAAGGCATCACAGTGTTTTGTCCCCAGTACAGAGGACTCATGCACTTGCTTCACTGTCCCCCCCAACCTACTTTACCTTCCTGTCCCATCCATGAGATGGGATGGGAAGAAGTGCAGGAAAAAAACAAACAAACAAATAGACTGGGGGCGAGAGGGATAAGGAAAGAAAAAAGCAAAGGAACTAAGTGTAATGTGGTGCCCTGGGTTAGATACTGGAACAGAAAGAAGACCGAGTGGAAAACCTGGTGTCATCAGATTAAAGTCTGCAGAGAGTTCTGTGCATTGTCCTGGTGTTAATTTCTTACCTCTGACAAGTGCACAATTGCTGTGTAAGATGCTAACATTGGGGGAAGCGGGGTGAAGGGTATGTGGGAACTCCCTGCACTACCTTTGCAACTTTCCTGTAAATCTACAATTATTCCTAAATAAAAAGTGTATTTTTTCAAAAAAAAGAAAAACAATAGTTTCTGGCCCTGCCGGTCCCCACTCCTTGCTTCCTTGGTGATCTCCCTCGCTGGGGAAAATCCTCTGTCCAGGCCCCAACCCTGAGACCAATGCTCACCAGAGGAAGAAGGAATTTAAGTTTTAAAACTGAAGTGTTTCTGGCATATCTCGTTCCTAGGGATGTTAGTAAAGTACTTGGGAAACTGGGGAAGGAGGTGTGAGAATCAGTGGGTAAAAGAGGGTTCATAACTGCAGGACCCCTCAAAACCATTGATAGGATCCATGCTTTATAACTCCCTGAGGAAGAGCTTTATCATGAGTTGTTTCCCCAAAATCACTTAACAAGGTACCTTTCTTCCTTGAGCCACTAGTGGAATAAGTCCCACTCTCTCTGTGGGAAGACCCGCTCCAGCTCTCAGGTCCTCTGTGGCGAGTCGCTCTGCTGCCTTTCCAGCCCCACCCTGAGGCCCAGTTCTGGCGGTAGCCACGCTCTCTAGACCCCAGCCACCCGGGCACCTCAGTCCAAGAAATGGGTCTGCGTCCCGCTGCATGCTGCCTGCTGAGAACCCAGGTCCTCGGTGATGCAATCACCTTGTTTAAATCAGAGCCCAGTCATGTGAGGAAAGACAGAGCCATGTTTTGCAGATGAGGAAACTGAGGCCCGGAGAGATGGAATCGTTTGCTCAGGCTCACCTGCGGCTACTGATGAGCCTGTGCCTCACTCGCCTGTCCGATTTCCTCCAATTCCAACCAGCTCCTGGAGGAAGCTCGTGCTGGGGCCTTCGTACCTTCATCGCCTGGTTCACCCTCCCCATCCTGCAGTCCCCTGCTCTGTCCAGGGCCAGTACTCGCTGTAACTTTGTGGCTTTGCTGACGGCCAACTGCCCCCTACCTTGTCCTTCCTGTTCCCACAGCCGTGGCTAGATTTGCTGCCCACGGTCGGGCCCCCCTGGCTGCAGTTCACCTGCCGTCTCCCAAACCCCAGCCCAGATGAGAAGGAGGGGAAGGCGGGAGGGGTGGGATGGGGGGGGAGAAGCAGAAGGAAGGGTCGCTTCCATGTCAGACGTCTGTGATGGGTCTAGCAGAGAGTGAAAGGACGTTGAGAACCCAGTGCGGGTCCTGGCGTCCCCAGCCCCAGTGACCTGCCTACCCTTGTCACTGGGAACTGTCACAGGCATGGGGTGTTCACTATACCTGGTCACTGAACCTTCCTTACTTGCTGCTCCCGTTCAAGTGACCCAGCTGCTAACTAGGGGTCCTGGCAGAACCCTGTCCTGCAGATTTCAAAGCTCAGGGAGCTCGTGAGCACAGACCCAGGGTGACACTCTACAATCTGTGAGCCAGTGGCATTGGTCTCAAAGAAATGAGACCAATCGGTCTCTGAAATACTTTTACGCTCCACAGGTTTACTTTGCAAAGGAAGGTCCCAGGCAAAGACACTGACCTTTCTCTGCCACTTACTTTGAATTGCATTAAAATTGGGATATTTTCCCATTTTATTCACAGCCCATCTCAGAACGATAAACACCTCAAGAAAAACCAGTAGCTTTGGGAGCTTAACAGCAGGAACATTATAATTCAAAACTTATGATTCTTTGTTCCCAAGGGAATCTGTTTTCAAGGATAAGTAGTAACTGATTTAATGTTAAAATAAATGCAAAATGAGTAACCGCACTGAAAGTCTGACATCACTGAACAAATGGGGAAAAGATTTTGTAAAATGTATTTATTTATTAAACATTAAATTCTAAGACTGCTACAACTTTGGGGTGGCAGCCCAGGTGTCTAAGGAATAAAAACTTGGATGAAATGACTCCCAAGGTAATTCACCTCACAGCATCTAGTGAGTCAAGGCAGAGCCCTCAGGCTACAGACTTGCTGAATGGAGGTGCTGAGTGCTTGTCTTAATTGATTACCTACCGCCACTCCCCTAGATCTCATTCATCCGCCATCCATTCAGAGATCATTTACTGAACTCTCCTCTGTCACATTCCCCTGTTTTAATTTTTTTTCATAGCACTTGTCACTCTTTGAAATTATTTTTTGTCTATTGGTTCCTTTTTTTTTTTTTTTTTTGGTCTGTCTCCCCCCTGGAATGTGAGCCCCACGAGAGCAGGGACTCTGTGGGCTCTTGTTAGCTGCAGACCCTCCAGAACCTGGAACGACGCCCGGCGTGAGTGGGAACAGAATACATGTGTTGTAGGTTAATGCCATCGTCATTAGCTTCCATCCTCACTGAAAGGCGGGTTGTGCTGGAGAGCTTGAGTTCAAACTCCAGCTCTGCTGCTAACTAGCTGCCTGGTAGGCAAGTGATTTAACCCTCCTGTGCCTCAGTTTCCCCATGTAACCACCAGAGTCTGATAATGGACCCTTTCTCCTCCCATCCATTGAGTTAACATATGTGAAGTACTCAGGATAGATTCTAGCATATAAATTACTCAAGAAGCAGTAGTTATAATTATTGAGTCAGGGCCAAGCCCAGGCAAAACTGTTTGTCTCCAAATCCCATCCTCACCCTCACTGTTGCTGGTCTGGTCTCTTCTCATTTTCAGCCCCATCTGATGGAGGTGCCTGGAGTTCTTAAATCCCCCCAGCTTCTGAGAGCCTCCCACTGCACACGAGCCCGGAGCACCTTCCAGGGCCATGCACCATGCTCTAGAATGAGCCTACAGCTCCAACACTTCATTTCTCCACCTAACACTCTCCAACCCATTGCCTGGGAACCAAAAGATCTGGGCAACCAAGCTGCATCAAAGTGTGCATACAAACCTGCTATCTCCCCTGACAAATAGTTCCTGGACGGATGGTAACTAGAATTACCGTGATGATCATTTTGTAACATATAAACATATTGAATCATTGGACTTCCCTGGTGGCACAGTGGTTAAGAATCCGCCTGTCTATGCAGGGGGCACAGGTTCGAGCCGTGGTCTGGGAAGATCCCGCATGCCGCAGAGCAGCTAAGCCTGTGCGCCACAACTACTGAGCCCACGTGGTGCAACTACTGAAGCCCGCACACCTAGAGCCTGTGCTCCACAAGAGAAGCCACCGCAATGAGAAGCCTGTGCACCACAACGAAGCGTAGCCCCCGCTAGGCGCAACTAGAGAAAGCCCGTGCTCAGCAATGAAGACCCAACGCAGCCAAAAATAAATTTAAAAAAAAAATTGAATCACTATGTTGTACACCTGAAACCAGTATAATACTAAGTTAATTATACTTCAATTAAAAACGAAAAAACCAAGCTCACAGTTAGAGTGGTGGCCAGAGGCAGGGGGCGGGCAGTGAGAGAAATGGGTGAAGGGGGTCAAATGTACCAACTTCCAGTTACAAAATACATAAGTCCTGGGGAAGTCACGTAAAGCATGATGACATATAGTTAATAATATTGTATTGCATATTTGAAAGTTGCTAAGAGAGTAGATCTTAAAAGTTTTCATCTCACGAAAAAGAATTTTCTGGTAACTGTGTAGTGACGGATGTTAACTAAACTTATTGTGATGATCATTTCAAAATGTGTACAACCATCAAATCATTATGTTGTACACCTGAAATGGATATAATGTTATATTATATCTTGTCGATATAATCTATGTCGATTATATCTTAATTAAAATAGAGAGAAAGATAGATAATTTTTAAGAAAAAAAATAGTGTCTGGACCCTCCCAAGTGGGCAGTGGAGTGAAAAGCGCAGCCTAAATAGGGTCAGCTGAAGGCCCAGCCCCGTGTCCTCAAGAGCTCCGTCCCCTGGGGACCTCTCCATAATGACCTCTGTCATCACACATGGCCTCAGAGGGGCTGGCTCAAGTGCAGGCACAGGACGGTCCCTGTTTCCCTACAAGACAGCGGAGGAAGGTTAGAACATCTATTGACTTTCCTAAGACTCCAGGATGATTAGAGGACTTCCCTGGCGGTCCAGTGGTTAAGACTCTGCGCTTCCAGTGCTGTGGGCTTGGGTTTGATCCCTGGTCGGGGAACTAAGATCCCACATATCACATGCTGCATAACGCGGCCAGAAAAAAGAAGCAGCTACCTCATACAGTGGTTGTGAGGATTAATTTAAAAAAAAAAAAAAAAGGACAATTAGTGTCTCCTTTCCTTCGTGCCACTTTAATGCTGCATCCTCAGCTGGGTAGGGGGATAAAGACCTTCCCTCCACCCTCTTACGTTCTGTACCTGGGCCTGAGAATTAAACCGACATAAGACAGATTGACAGGAGAAAAGCATACACGTTTGATTTAATATTTTCTCATGTACCTGGGAGTCTTCAAAAGGAAAATAAGGACCTGAAGAAGACGTTCATCCCAAAAGCTTATATACCTTTTTACACAAAGAATGATAAATTGTGGGGTTGTGACGACATAGGAGCTTGGGTTTGGGGCAGTAAATTGTGGGGCAGTGACTAGGAAATATAAGGAGGAAAACTAATGAAAGATGAGTTGTTTTAGTGGGCTGGTTCGTACAGATCCATTTAGGCATTACCTCCTGGTCTCCAGTGGTAAGAATGTTCTCTGGTAAGGGGAGGGGACCTTTCTCAGGGGAAATTTTATGACCTGCTTTTAGGTGAAAGAGGGCCGTCAGGGAACCCTTCCTGCATCTGCTATTTCTCGAGTGTCCTCAGCTCAAAATAATCAAGATGCCAAAGCAGTATATTTGTGGTGACATGTTCTGATTCCCTTCAGCTGGAACACTTCTCCCTCTCTCCTTCTCCTGCCTACGTTCACTCACAGTCTGTGTCTTCAAATCTGTATAGATCTACTTCCTCCAGGAAGCCCTCCCTGACAGGACAAGTCTGGGCAGGATCCCCTTCTTATGCCTCCTGCCCAGGCTCCTACTCACGCAGCATCCTAGTCACCTGGTTCCCTGTCTGAACCCCCGAGAACGGGGCCACAGCATCTTACCCATGTAAGATGCTCTCTCCATCACCAAGCACAGGGCCCAGCAGGGATCGAGTTTTTGGTTACTAAATGTTGAGCTGTTAACCTAAAATGTATTTAAATACTCAGATGATGTGTTTCTTTGCTTCTGGTTGGAAATTCAGCCGCTGAATATTGCTTTAAAAATTGATTTCCGTGAAACATGAGAAAGTGAAGAACTTAAGGGGAAAACAGGAGGAATTTCCCCTCTGTCATGCTACCTGCAGCTCCCAGGCTCTGCCCACAGACTCTCCTCCACAGCCAGCTGCCGCCTGAGAGACTTCTAGGCGGTGGAAATAATCCACAGTGGGTTGGGCTGAACTGTTCCGGCTGGGGCAGGCGGCAACCACGTCCTCACACACTTGTCAGGCTGCGGTTTGGTGGGATGGTTCCTAGCCTTAAATTAAATATCTTCTTGGACGATGTGGGGATGAAGGACGGGTCCTCTCAGAGGAATTCCCCGCATCTCACTTGGCCACACGCGGCGTACCGGGATGCCAACCACTGGTAAACAGCTCGAGAAGGCCTTGCACTGTGTGGATACATGACAGATCCTGCCTCGTGCAGGGGTTGTCCTCACTTACTCTACTGGGGAGAAGCCAGCAATGTTCCCTGAAGAGAAAAGGAGAGAGAGAAGAGCTCCTTGAACTGTAGCCGTGAGAAGCCAGCATGTCTGAGTTAAACGTAGTCTGTCTGAGACCAGACAGAAAAAAAGTTAAATATATATATATTTTTTAACATCTTTATTGGGGTGTAATTGCTTTACAATGGTGTGTTAGTTTCTGCTTTATAACAAAGTGAATCAGTTATACATATACATATGTTCCCATATCTCTTCCCTCTTGCGTCTCCCTCCCTCCCACCCTCCCTATCCCACCCTTCCAGGCGGTCACAAAGCACCGAGCTGATAAAATATCTTTTTAATATATATTTTTAAAGGTGATCCATGCACATTGTGGAAAAAAAAAATCAAGTAGTACAAAATTTAGTGAGAAGAAATCTCTTCCCACATGGGATCTTCCAAGACTCTAGCCCCCTCTCGTTCCAGGCTCTTTCAAATATGTCATCTCGTTTCATCTTCATTTTATATATTTTTAAATTTTTAAATGGACTTAAAATTTTCTTTTCCTTTCAGTATTACTGAGATACAATTGGCATACAGCACTGCATAGGTTTAAGGTGTACAGCATCATGACTTGACTTAACATACATTGTGAAATGATTATCACAGTAAGTTTAATGAACGTCCGTCACCTCATATAGATATAAAATTAAAGAACTAGAAAAAAAACCTCTTTTTTTCTTGGGATGAGAACTCTTAGGATTTACTCTCTTAACTTTCATGTATAATATACAGCAGTGTTAATTACGTTTCTCATTTGGACCTTACATCCCTCATACTTATTTATCTTATAATTGGAGGTTTGTACCTTTTGATTGTCTTCATCCAATTCCCCTTCCCCCCACCCCTCACCTTTGGTAACCACAAATCTGATCTATTTTTGTATGGGCTTGTTTGTTTTTGAAGTATTATTGACCATGTAAGTTCCTGTTACACAACTTAGTTTCAAATGAAATAGTTTCATCATTTCAAAAAATAGTTTCATCATTTCAAAATGATCACCACGAGTCTAGTTACAATATGTCACCATACAAAGATATTACATAGTTATTGACTGGACTATTTTTACTAAATGCTAATTTTATTTTATTTACATATTTAAAAATGAGTTAATTAAACAAATGATAAATAATAACAATGTTCATTCTCCTTGAAAAATATTAAAACATGATAAAGGTTTTAAAAATAAGACTGACAAAAGATTGAAATAAAATAGAAAACTAGCAAAATGCTAACAGTCAATGATGGGGCTCTAGGTGATTTTTTTTTAAAATTTCATACCTTTCTATTTTTACTAAAAATTCTACCATAAATAATATTGTTATATCATTTTAAAAATCACTTAAAAAAAGACTTGGGGTATTTTTGACATACAATAAACTGCACACATTTTTGTGTACAATTTGATACATGTTGGCATGTATATACACCTGTGAAACCATCACCATAATCAAGATAAACAATATATCTTCTCTACCTCACACCATACACAAAAATTTACTCAAAATGTATCAAAGGCCTAAATGTAAAGCTAAAATTATATAAACACTTAGAAGAAAGAATAGATGTAAATCCTCATGACCTTGGATTAGGCAATTGTTTCCTAGATACGACGCCAAAAACACAAGCAACAAAAGAAAAAAATAAATAAATTTCACCAAACTTTAAAGGTTTTGCACTTCAAAGAACACTATAAGAAAGTGAAAAGACCCACACAATGAGAGAAAATATTTGCAAATCATACATCTTAAGTGGAAATTGTATCCAGAATATACCAAGACCTTTCATATTTAAACAATAAAACAACCACCCAAATTTAAAATGAGCAAATTTGAAAAGACATTTCTCCAAAGAAGATACATAGATGGCCAATAAGCACATAAAAGTATGCTTTATATTATTAGTGATTAGGGAAATAAGATATCACTTTAGACCCACTAGGATGGCTATAAGAAAAAAAAGACAATAACACCTGTTGGCAAGGATGTGGAGAAAATGGATAGTAAGTTGTAGCCACTTTTTTACCATCAAACAAAGCTGGTATGAACATTTGTATACAAATCTCTCCTAGCAGTGTCTTTCAAAGAGCAAACGTTTTTAATTTTAAAGGGGTCTGATTTATCCTTTTTTTTTTTCTTTTAAGGATCTTGCTTTCAGTACTTTTTCTAAAAAATCTTTGATTTATCATGGAAATCTAAGAAATCAAAGATTAAAAAACACTATGTTGGGACTTCCCTGGTGGTGCAGTGGTTAAGAATCCACCTGCAAAAAAAAAAGAATCCACCTGCCAATGCAGGGGACACAGGTTCAATCCCTGGTCCGGGAAGATCCCACATGCCGCGGAGCAACTAATCCTGTGCGCCACAACTACTGAACCTGCACTCCAGAGCCCACAAGCCACAACTACTGAGCCCATGTGCCACAACTACTGAAGTCTGTGCACCCAGAGCCCGTGCTCCACAACAAGAGAAGCCACTGCAATGAGAAGCCCGTGCACCGCAACGAAGAGTAGCACTGGTTCACTAGCAGCTCTGGCTCAACTAGAGAAAGCCCACGTGCAGCAACGAAGACCCAACGCAGCCAAACATAAATCAATAAATAAATTTATTTTTAGAAAAGCAAAAAACCCTATGTTTTCTTCTAGGAGTTTTATAGTTTTACATTCAGGTCTTACTTTGTACACATGGATATCCAATTGTTCCCACACCATTTGTTGGAAAGACTGTCTCTCTAATACTTTCAGCTGGCTCTTTTCCCACCCTCAGCTAGTTTCCTCACATACATGCTTCTGTATTCAATACTTCAGTACTCAGTGAAAGAACTAGAATTCTTTTTCTTTTCTTGCAACTAGACTTCTTTTTCCTTTTTTTTTTTAACTTTTTGTTTTATATTGGAGGATAGTTGATTAACAATGTTGTGTTAGTTTCAGGTATACAGCAGAGTGATTCAGTTATACGTATGCATGTATCTATTGTTTTTCAAAAGGTTGTTACAGAATGTTGAGCAAAGTTCCCAGTGCTATACAGTAGGTTCTTGCTGGTTATTCATTTTAAATAGAATTCTTCTTCTGTGCATTCTTCTCTCCTCTTGGTCTCCCCAAACTCTCAGATACAACTCGTCAACTCAGGGAGACCAGCAGGCTCTGCCTCAGTTCCCCTCCCTATGCTGCAGCCTGGAAACTCTCTTGAGACAGTAAACTGGAGCAATCGTAGGGCTCACCTTGTTTATTTGCCACATCTCAGGGATCACCCATACTTCCTTGCCTGATCTGATTGCCAATATCTTAAACACCATTGTTTCATGTAATTTGTCTGTTTTCTGTTATTTCAGTCTCAAAAGAGAGTAATTCCTGTTGCTGTTACTGCATTTTGGCTAGAAGTGGCAGTTCAAGTGAGTTTTTTAAATTGACTGCTAGATTTTGAGAGTAAGTATAAGGAGGCCAATCTCCTCTGGAAGATCAATTTTCTAGTTAAGTTCCAAGTCTAGAAAGTTGGAGGGAAATAGTCACTATAAGCGTTGAAATTCACATCACTCTTGCTTTCCAGGAACATGGTACCATTTTGCAGAGAGAAGTTGTCCACGCTGGTGTATCTAAAGAATGTGGTAAAATTGCCTTCTCTGGAGGTTCCAAAACCTTCTAATGGTTCCTTTCCTTTCCCTTATCAAAACTCTATTCAAATTCCAAGGGAGAGTCATAGCTGTTAAGAGGACTAGCCGCTATAACCAAACCTCAGCCTAGCACCTGCAGTGTTTCCCTACGGGAATATAAATCTAAACTAAATAAATAACCAAATAATATACACACATAGAATAAATATGGATAAAATATACATTTTAAATAGTGCATCCTGAGGCAATATCAGCGCCTGTTACAATTCCATATCAGATATATTTTGCATTTGGTTTTTCAGTTCTTATTCTGTTTCCTCATGCTCCCTTCTGCTCCTCGCTGGTCTCCTCTGCTTTCTTCCTGGTTCTTTCTTCTCTCCTGCCTAATCCTCAGAGAACCCTGGGTGCACTCACAGGAACGGACACACTCAACCTCAGCTCAGAGTTGCCAGACAGCTTTGGACTCCACCTTACCAGCCAAAACAAAACCCAAAGAAAATTAAAACTCACCTTTAATTAGATTGCTGGTGTTTTTACTTTTAATATACTAGCACATTCGCTGCTTATTTTAGCTCAGGTTGAAAAATCAACCTCTAGCAGAGAGAAGAAAGATTAATAGCCATTGTGGATGGCATATTGTGTGCCTGGTGTTACATAGAATGAATGATTTCGTCATGGAACGAAATCATAAACCGACCTCCCTTCATAACCATCCTATTGGGCTAGTTTTTCTCCTGTCCTGGCTGAAAACTCAGGCAGGTCTCAGGATTCTTCTGGCCGTCCAGTGAGAAATTAGAATGCCCAGTACCTTATAATAGTCAAAGGCCAGCTTTTTTTAAAAGCCCAATGACTAGCCTTCCCCCACAGCTCAGCCTTACCGTAGGCAGAAAGCCTATAGCACAGAAGGGAGATATAATTACCTTTTCTCTTTTCCTCATCTTTTTGCCAATTTTACTCCACTTACTCATCCTTACCATTTTGCTAACCATCATTTCTGAGCCCTCCTGGGTCAGTGGGTGGGGAGACAGGGAGGAGGGAAAAGTGGGGCTTTAGAAGAAGGAAAGTTCCTCCTTGTCGGGTCCTGTCATGAGCTGACTTTGCTCCCTCTGGAAGGAGAAGGTGTTGAAAGCTGTCTTTGTCTCATGGGGTAGGCGTGGGTTCTTAGTACATGCCCCCTATCAGCGGGACTCTCTTGCAGTCGCCTTGACAAGAACATGTACATGTACGTCTAGTTGATCTAGATGAAGAAAACACCCCAGATGGAGGGAACGGTGAGCACAAAGGTCCTGAAATGGGCGCACACGGTTCACGTCCAAGGAACAGAAGAGGCCCATTTGACTGAAGCACAGGGAGTAGGGGCATAAGCGGGAGGAGATGAGGGCAGAGGATAGCGGGGACTGGAGCGCGTGGGGCCTCCTAGACCAGGACCCTGACGGTACTCTGGGTGGGGTTGTGGGACTCGAGGGACATTGTTCCAGCTAATGATTAAGAACTCTCCAGACAATAGGGGCTTCTTAGACAATGGGTGAATTTCCAGGATGTCCGGCCCCCTTCCGAGAAGGAGGGAGATAACAAAATGTAAAAAAGGTGTCTGTCAAAGACCAATCAGGCAGCTGGGGAGAAGGAGGGAGATAACAAAATGTAAAAAAGGTGTCTGTCAAAGACCAATCAGGCAGCTGGGGACAAGTTCCCTCTCTGGTCCGAGCCTAAGCCGGGACCAATCAGCAGGAGAACACAACCAACTCTATAATTTACATACGGGGAAGTGGGAACCTATAAAACTGACATATTCGCGCCCAAAAGGGTTCCTTCTTCGACCTCCTACGCGAGGACCAAGGAACCCCGGTGCACCGGCCTTCAATAAACCTCTTGCGTTTTGCATCGGCTTCCGACTCTTGTTGTTTCCTGGGCGAGTCGAAACTCCTAGGAGACCGCGCAGGTCTAACAGGGTGAAGGGGAAGTCATGAGTGTTGACGGGAGGAGTGACACGATCTACCTCTGGCTTTGAAAGGATCACTCAGCCCCTGTGTGGAGGATAGTTTTGGGAGAAAGAGAAAGTGGGAAAGACTGAACATTTGGAGATTAACTGGGAGGATTTGCAATAATCCAAGTGAGAAAAGATGATGACCTGGACCAGAGTGGAAGTGCTGGAGGTAGTGGGAGGTGAACGAGGTATATTTTGAAGACTGAGTCAATATCATCCATGAAGATTGGATCAGGAATGTGAAAGAAAGACTAGAATCAAAGCTGACTCCAAAGTTTGGGCGTTAACAAGTGCAGGGAGGGGCTTGCCTGAGGAAGATGGCATATTTGAGATAAAGATGGAATCAGGAGTTTGTTTGGACAGATTAATTTGGAGATAATGTTAGATAGCCAATTGGCAAAGTCAAGCAGGCAGCTAGGGGCATGACTCTGGGATGCGCCTAGAGACATAAATCTTGGAATCATCAGCATATTAGATGTCATTTAAAGTCATGCAACTGAGTTGATCAAATGGGAATGAAAGTGAATAAAGAGGAGAAGTCCAAGGGCTAAGCCGCAGGGCCTCCAACCTTCAGATACGGAGATACAGAGAAACAGCAAAGAGACTGAGAACAGCCATTAGGAGGAGAACCAGCAGTGTCCCAGAAGCCAGGATGAAGTAAGCCTTCAGGAATGGCCAATTGTTTCAAATGCTACCGAGATCAAGAATTTGCGTTGACCACTGGCAACATGGGGGTCATTTGTGACCTTGGCAATGACAATTTTGGCAAAACAGTGAAGACTGATTTAAGTGTGGCCAAGAGAGAATGGGAGGAGAGGAAGCAGAGACAGTGAGTGAGACAAATCTTTTGAGGACCTTTGCTCTAAAGGAGAAAAGAGAGGTGGTAGCTGGAGGAAAACGTGGAGTGAATGGAGGTTTGGAGTTTGGTTGTGTTTGTTTTTCAGGTAGGAGACATTAGAGCGTGTTTGTGCATGCTAATCGGAATACTGCAGCATGAAGTGCTTAGGTGGTCAAGAAAGGAGTAGATCTAGTGAACCTCAAAGGGGCTGGTCCCATGATGGTCTAATTACAAGAAGGAGGGCAGAGTAAGCGGGCATCTATACAAGCAGGATGGTGGAGGGAGCATGTGGAAGTTCTATTCATTTTCCCAATGAAATACAGAGTGAGGTCACCAGCGGAGAGGGAGGAGGGAGGAAGAAAGAAGAGAAGGTGTGAAATAGCAGTTTAGGAGAAAGGAAAATAGAGTCAGATTGCGGGGCAAACCAAGGGCCCACTTGAGTTATGGTGTTAAGTGAAACCAGGCAGCAAGGGTGTGCGCGCTTCTCCAGTCTCTTCGGCGACCCCAGGGCAGACATGGAGTAGAGACATTGACTTCAAAGAAACGCAAATTAAGATAAAATGCCATTTTTTCCCTTTTTCGGCCATGCTGCGCGCGGCGTGGCATGTGGGATCTTAGTTCCCCCACCAGGGATCGAACCCACGCCCCCTGTATTGGAAGCGCAGAGTCTTAACCACTGGACTGCCAGGGAAATCCCAAGACAAAATGCCATTTTTTAAAAATTCACTTTAACAGCCAAGATGTTTAAAGTATCCTCAAAGCATACTAGGGAAGAGTGAAATAAAAACTCTCACACATATCTGGTAAGAGTATAAATTGGTACAATTAACTTCAGAAATTATTCCCTGACTCTTAAAAATACTCATTTTGCACTTCTAGGAATCTATTTTAAGAAGACAATAAAAACTAAAAACAAATGCGCACAAGGATATTTATGTAAGTATTATTTATACTTGGGAAAAATTGGAAATAATTAAATTACTAACATTAGGGGAGGAGTAACAAAAATAACAGGATAACCATCTATGAAATAGCAACATTCATTGAAATTGATGTTTACCAAGAGTCTTTAACAACATGAAAAAATCCTTAAGATATAAAGTTATGGCACTAAAAATAGTCAAGATAAAATGCATTTTTATGATTTTTTTTTTTTTTTTTTTTTTTGCAGTATGCGGGCCTCTCACTGTTGTGGCCTCTCCTGTTGCGGAGCACAGGCTCCGGACGCACAGGCTCAGCAGCCATGGCTCACGGGCCCAGCTTCTCTGCGGCATGTGGGATCTTCCCAGACCGGGGCACAAACCTGTGTCCCCTGCATTGGCAGGCGGACTCTCAACCACTGCGCCACCAGGGAAGCCCCTAAAATGCACTTTTAAAAGTCACTGGGAAAACACCAAAATGTTCATTGTAATCATCTCTGAGTAGTAGGATTATAGCTGACTTTCATTTTCTTCATTATTGCTTTCTGCATTTTCCAAAATGGGTATTTCTGTCATAATCAGAACAAAAATGCTATGTTTAAAAATATGGTCCATCCGTAAAGGATTGGATGGATTTGAAGGCATTGGGGTTCTTTCTAGTCACGTGGTGTCCTCACAGTCTCACATTTCAAACTGTGCAAATTCCAGGTACATCCAAAGATTCCCTCCCAAGCAGTGTCAGTTTACCTCATCAGAGTTGAACATTCTAAAGCTTTAACCTGAAGATAAAATGTAATAATTCATTTACAATGAACTATTTATTCAAGGTATAATAATAGATTCTTGTTCTAGAATGATTAGTGTCTCCTAACTCTTTTTTTTCTAGACTTGCCTCAGCCCTTCTCAGAATTTGGAGATGGCCTTCTGGACTCAGGAACTTTAGACTCCAGCAGATATCCTAACTAAGGTTTGTAAAATTCTTTTTTTTTTTAATTGAAATATAGTTGACTTACAATATTGCTTTAGTTTCAGGTGTACAGCAAAGTGATTCAGTTATATATTTTTTCATATTATTTTCTATTATAGGTTATTCAAATATATTGAATATAGTTCCCCGTGCCATACAGTAAATCCTTTTTGCTTATTTATTTTATATATATAGTAATTAGAACACTCCCTCACAACAGATAAAAAAATAAACTCAAAATGGTTTAAAGGAGACTTCCCTTGTGGTGCAGTGGTTAAGAATCCTCCTGCCAATGCAGGGGACACAGGTTCGATCCCTGGTCCAGGAAGTTCCCACATGCCACGGAGCAGCTAAACCTGTGAGCCACAACTACTGAGCCTGCACTTTAGAGCCCGCAACCCACAACTACTGAGCCTTCATGCCACAACTACTGAAGCCCGCACGCCTAGAGCCCGTGCTCTGCAACAGGAGAAGCCACCGCAATGAGAAGCCCATGCACTGCAACAAAGAGTAGCCCCCAGTCAACGCAACTTAGAGAAAGCCTGCACACAGCAACAAAGACCCAACACAGCCCAAAAAAAAAATAGATATATATTTAAAAAATTGGTTTAAAGACCTAAATACAAGACATGACACCATAAAACTACAAGAGAACATAGACAAAATATCTTCTGACATAAATCCTAGCAATATTTTCTTAGGTCAATCTCCCAAGGCAAAAGAAATAAAATTCTTTTACTTATGAATATAACAAAGAAGTGCCTCAAAAGGAACTTCTACTCATGTATCAGTCAGCTATCACTACATAACAAACAACTGCAGAATTTCAACGGCATACAATAATAAGCATGCATTTCACTCATGCACTTGTATGTATTGGCTGAAGCCAATATGATACCGGCGGAGCTTACCGGGCAGCTCTAAACCACAAGTTGAGACCAAATCTGCTCCATGTGGCTCTTATCCTCCTAGGACTAGTGGGCTAGCTTGGCATGTTCTCATGACAATGGCAAATGCATGAAAAAATAAGCCCAACCATGCAAGTCCATGTCAAGTCCTTGCTTGTATGTCTGTTAACAATCCATTGGCTAAAACAAGTCACTTGGCAAGCACAAAGACAAGAACAAATAAACTCTGCCTCTCTAGTGGAAGGAACCACAGAACCACACAGAAAAGGGTGTGAAATCAGGGAGAAGTGAAGAATGAGCCAATAAATCAATCTACTATAACCAGGAAAGAAAGAAAAACAGAGAAAATGCAAACATGAAAGGTGGAAACTAATTTAAAAGAGTAAATTCTTCACTCAAAATCTAATCATGGACAGTTTCTATTCCTAGTTACTTTTACAACACCTCTGTTGAAACCCAACCCCCAAAGCCCCAATATTCAGTCCTTGAGCATTTCTCATCCCCATCTCCTCCAGAGGAGAGATGGGAGCCAGAGATACAGCCTCAGTGGGTCAGCGGGTTAATGGACACCATCCTAGAGAAGAAATGCAAACCTTGGCTTTTCTGTATCCCAGGAATATCAGACACTAAACCCTCTTCCAGCCCTGTAAGCCAGCCTCAAGGCCATCCAGTCTGTCCTGCACCCCAAAGCCCCATCACAGTGATGAGGAAACAGGTCTAGAGGATCATTTCTTCAATCTTTCCTTGAGGCTAAAGGCTGAAGCCCGAGCTACGTGCTATTAGGCTCCTTCTAAATGGGAGCTTTGGGGATTCTCTCATTACAAGGGGACAACCATTTATCTAAAACAGAAAAAGGAGCATAGCTTAATGCCATTAGAATATGCTTAATGAAAATTTCTCCTTCTCCCTCTCCCCCTCTCTCTCCCCCTCCCTCCTCCTCTCTTTCTCTTTTTTCCTTTCAAGCCCACTTCCAAAGCTGACCTGAATCTCCAGCAAAGGCTCTGAACCAATCCAACCACACAGCTTGGGGCCCAGAGAGGCACCATAGTAATGATTTGCATTCCCACGTTATACTCGCATCACTCACAACAGTCAGCAGTTCTACATGCTGCTCTGAAACATGGTTGTTAAGACGATTTGACTCCAGGTTCAGACAGACCTGCACGGACACCTGTCTCCTCTTCTCACCTACCATGTGACCTTAGGCAAATTGCTTAACCCCCACAGGTTCCTCATGGGTAGAATGGGGCCAATAACAGTGGCAAACTCATAGGACTATCGTGGATATGGTGAGATAAAATATGAAAGTGCTTAGAACAGTGCCTGCCACGTGGTCCACGCTCAGTCAAGTGCAGCTGTAATAACTTGATGTGGAAACCATAACCCTCCAGTGGGAAGACACTCAACCCTGGTGAACTCCGAGGAACAGGAACCCCAAATCGTGAATCTTGTGTCTTAAAATACTGGTTCCCATTGTGGAGGTAAAAGGACAGCGTTTGGACCAATTTGGAGTTAACCACTCCTGGGTACTCAAATGTTACAACGGGGATTTTTGTGGTCTGAGCAATACATGCAAAAACGCAGGTGTCTGTGGCCAGTGAACTTAAACATGAAGCAACAGTCACCCAGCAACAAGCCAGGAACACCTGTTGGTGTCTGTTAGATGCCACCGCAGGGCACAAACCAGCTCGTTCCTCCTGCATCACTGGGTGGATCGACAAACTTTTTCATGTGACTGATTAAGACACTGGTTGTCATCACAACTTCACTTTTTTTCGTTGTTTGTTTTTGTGGGTTCTTTTTTTTTTTTTTGGCTTGGTTTGGTTGGTTTTTTTAAATTGAAATATAGTTGATTTACAATGTTGTGTTAGTTTCTGGTATACAGCAAAGTGATTCAGTTTTACACACACACATATATACACACACATATATATATATCCTTTTTCAGATTCTTTGCCCTTATAGGTTATTATAAAATATTGAGTATAGTTTTCTGTGCTATACAGTAGGACCTTGTTGTTTTTCTGTTTTATATATAGTAGAGTGTATATGTTAATCCCAAACTCCTAATTTATTCCTCCACAACTTTACTTTCTAAATAAACTGTGTCTCCTTTTGGTAAATTCAATGTATTTCCTAGCACCCTTGATTCAATTTGATAAAGATGTGTGGAGTGTTTGCACTGTGGCAGAGGCTGTGGGTATCTGAAATGGAGAAAGAATGAAAGTAGGCTTTTTTCGAGTTCTTGCTATGATTAAACAACCTTGTGGGTGTTTATGAATCCCCTGCTCTACTTCGTTTAAGGAGGGTAGATTCAGAGAAAGATCATTTGTGTGACTAGGAGTAAGAAGGTAAAACGGGAAATACTAATGCTTCGTGTAAGAAAAATGAAGCCATTTCCATGACCTAAAAAAACACAGGTGGATTCCTCACTCCCAGTGCGATGTTCCTGGTCAGCCTATGGCTTCCTTCAATGCAGTGATTCAGGCACCCAGGCTCCTTCCTTCTCGTGGACCTGTCATTCCTTATGGTCTCAAAGTCCCCTGCACCCTAACTGCAGAGGGAAAAGGTCATGGAGAAAACCCACCCACTTCTTTTTTTTTTTTTTTTTTCCTGGTAGGCGGGCCTCTCACTGTTGTGGCCTCTCCCGTTGAGGAGCACAGGCTCCGGTCGCGCAGGCTCAGCAGCCATGGCTCACGGGCCCACTTCTTAAACACTCCCTCCCAGAAGCGACAGATTCATCCTATTCACATTCCACCAGCAAGAATTAATCACGTGGCCACTCCTGGGTAGGGAATCCTACCACACGGAATCCTCTTTCCTGTTGGGACAGCAATGATTCCCCAAAGCATAAACTTTTGGCAAGGAGCCAGCTACCCATGTGTATGCAGGTTCATACATTGCTATATTATTTTCCTCTTTCCCCCACTCTGACGTGAGCTCCATAAGAGCAGGGATTTGTCTTTGTTCATTGTAGAATCCCCAGCTGGTGGTGATGCCGGAACTGAAACTTGGAGGAGTTGCCCAGGTGGAGAGGTCAGAGAAAGGCCATCCAAGGAGTGGATGGCACGTGAAAAGGCAGGAAGCATGAGGGCGTGGTGTGTTAGGAGAGCTGGATCTGCCTACTCTGGCCAGAGATAAGAGTGAGGGCTGGGCCAGGGTATAGCAGGAGCCTGAGTGCAGGGCCCGGAATGGGCAGGGCCCTGGCCTCAGGCTAAGGAGTTGAAATGTATCCTTAAGTACCACACAACTCAGAAATTCCACTCCTAGGTATAGACTCCCCCAAAAAAGGAAAGAAAAAAGAAAATTATGTCCACACAGAATGTTCGTAATAGCCAAAAAGTAGAGACGACCAGAACGTCCCCCAATAAATGAATGGATAAACAAGATGTGGTAAATCAAAACAATGAAATAGTACTCAGCCATAAAAAGGAATGAAGGACTGATTCGTGCTACAACTTGGATGAACCTTGAAAACATTACCTAAGTGAAAGAAGCCAGACACAAAAGACCACATATTGTATGAGTCCTTTTATATGAAATATGCAGAAAAGACAAATCCAAAGAGACAGAAATAGACTAGTGGTTGCCAGGGATTCAAAGGAAAGGGGAATGGGGCGTGAGGACTAATGGGTACAGGATTCCTTTGGGGGGAGATGACAGTGTTCTGGAATTAGATAGTGGTAATGGTTGCCCAACTCTGTGAATAGACTAAAGACAACAGAATCGTACTCTTTAAAAGGGTGGCCTCTATAGTACGTGAATTATATCTTAATGAAGCTGTTATTTTAAAAATCTATCCTTAGGACAATAAGAAGCCATGAAAGTTTCAAGCAGTGATGATCACGTGGTCAAGGTATGACACTGGTGGTTATGTCGACAACGGATTGAAGAGGATGGAGAACAGAGCATGGAGCCTGGTCCTCCCAGTGAAATGTAACAAGCAACTGAACTAAGGCCCCAGAATTAACAGCCCCCAGGTGAGTCAACACTGGGTCAAAGGACAGAAAAAATGGAGAAAGCGCAGAACCAGCTTTGCGGCTCTCCCTGTAAAACCACATCTTCTAAGTTGTGCCGGCAAGACATACACAGAGGGACTTCCCTGGCAGTCCAGTGGTCAGGACTCAGCGCTTTCACTGCCGTGAGCCTGGATTTGATCCCTGGTCGAGGAGCTAAGATCCCCCAAGCTGCACACTGAGCGGCCAAAACAAAAAATGCTCAGAGCCCAAGAAGTACCAGGCATGCTTCTACTCCTTACATTTGAGGAGCTACTGGATCGCTATGCCACTCATGCTGCTGGCACAGGAATTCACCCCCCAGGCTGTTTGTCTTTTCAGCACCAAAACATGGAGCAAGTTTCCAAGGCTCTCACCCCTGACAACCTGTGTTGTGCAACTCTGGCTGCTGGCTCTGTGGCTGACATTGGTCATTTCTCTTTTAAAGTATTAATAAGTAAATGCACATATCGGAAAGCCATTTGCATATCCTTGGAATAGCAGGGAGTCATGTTTTGCGAATTGGTAGGTAAGTGATGCAGGCAACAAATTCAGTACCTGCCACGTTTGATGCCCTGCCTCACACCAAACTCTACAACTCAGGTGGGTTTCACAAACACCTACTGTGTGCCAGGGACCAAGTGATACAGAGTGGACAGGAAAATGATCTGTGTTCTTAGGAAGCTCATAGGCTGGTGAGAGAGAATGACTCTGAGGCAGATGGCTGTGAGTTTATGGAAGTGCGCTGATGGAGGGATGTGCGTGCATCTAGCCTGCGGGGTGGGGAGAAGTCATGGGAGGCTTCCTAGAGGAACACTTCCAGTCTTGGAGGACTCCACAATCTGTGGGCCCTGGGGCTGGCCTTGCATCCGTCAACTCATGGGGTAACTTCCTGGGTGGGAAAACTCAGTGGGCACACAGAATAAAGGTGGTGGCGGGGGGGTGGGGGCGGGTGTTTCTGGGATTGTAAAGACGGACCAAACATGAAGACTTTTCAGGTAATATTCCAAGACTAGAGAACAGGAAAATCCAATCTATAGTTGCCTTTGGGAGTTTGTTGACTATGAAGGGCCCCAAGAGAGTGTCTTAGGCTGCTGAAAATGTTCTATATTTTGATTTGGGTGATGACTGGAGGAGACAGAGAGAAAGAGAGTCTTTAAGAATACACTGGGGCTTCCCTGGTGGCGCAGTGGTTGAGAGTCCGCCTGCCGGTGCAGGGGACACGGGTTCGTGCCCCGGTCCGGGAAGATCCCATATGCCATGGAGCGGCTGGGCCCGTGAGCCATGGCCGCTGGGCCTGCGTGTCCGGAGCCTGTGCTCCACAAGGGGAGAGGCCACAACAGTGAGAGGCCCGCGTACTGTTAAAAAAAATATATATATATATACACTGAAGAACAAAATGAAACCTTTGGCCTACTACAATAACTAGACTTATTCATTATATTTTTTAATAGCCCAAAAATTATTTACCATGTAGTTACTATTTACAAGTGTTTTTTTAAATTGAAGTGTAGTTGATTTACAATGTTGTGTTAGTTTCAGGTATACAGCAAAGTGATTCAGATATATATATATACATATATATATATATGTGTGTATAAAATATATATTCTTTTTCAGATTCTTTTCCATTATGGTTTATCATAGGATATTGAATATAGTTCCCTGTGCTACACAGTAGGACCTTGTTGTTTATTTATTTTATATATAATAGTGTGTATCTCTTAATCCCAAACTCCTAATTTATCCGTCCGCCGACCTCCACGTGTTTTCATCTCTGTGATCTCATTTATTTCTCTGAATAAGCCTCAGCTTATTCAGGACACATATTTTATGCCAGAAACTTAAACTCCAATGCATTAAATAACTTGCTCCAAATCATCCAACCAGGAAGTAGCAGAGCCAGGATTTGAATTAATTCTCCTAGCTCATAATTCAGCTCTATTCCTGTTACCCAAGCTAGTTTAAAAACTGGGAGCTATTAATGTCATGTTCTAACCACAGGTCGTGCCAAGAAGGTCCAAGAAACATCTCTTAGCTGCTTCTGACACGAACTCAGTCCAGCCAAGCCTTGGTCCAGCCTGTACCAGGCACAAACCAGCACCTGGGGGACCTGGAGTGGGGGGGCATCACCTACACCTTCCAACAGCTCATGGGCTAGTGGAGAAGACAGGTCGTGCACACCTGGTTATGGCCGAAGCAGAGTATGAAACAGGGGCTACGCTAGGCACACAAAGGACCACGGGACGGCAAATGAGGCTGCCACGGTTTTCAGTTGGCATTAATTTCATACCCAATAAATGTGACTGTCTTGGGAACCAAGCTGGGCAGTTGCCAAGCTGGCTCCTGGAGAAGCTGGTTCCATGTACTTCTCCAGGTAATTCCTGTCCCCTCTTTTCCACATATTCTCTGGGCCTGGCCTGGGAAGCAAGGGGAGCCTGGAACTTCACTCATCAGCCCCTCCTCTGGAAGCCGCAGTGTTGCATAGCAACACTGACCTCGGTTCTGACATTGTCAGGCACCAGCTGGAAGGCTGGTGCAAACACTGGGTTTCACTGAAAAGAGGCAAAGTCTCTGAAATCACTGCCTGATCAAAGTCCCAAGAAGGCCAACCTCTGACCCTTGAGGGGCAGGAGGCCAACTAACCCAGATTTTTCCCGAGGGCCAGCTGGTGTGATAGGAAGAACACGAGCTTAACCCAGGTGAACCTAGAAGTGGTCCAACTCTGCCGCTCTGTGCTGCCAGGACCTAAGCCTCAGTCCCTCATCTGCAGCCTGCCTCACGGAGCTGCCCTGAGAGTGTGATGAGAGCACCTTTGTCAAATGCCTCACGCGTGGTGCTCTTATAACTGGCACTGAATTCGAGTCATGAGGAGGACTTTCAGAGCATCTCTTTAAAAGTTCTGGCCAGGATTCACTCAATATCTCATTCACACAGACATCCCTCTTTGAAGATTACTTCACACTCCTTAAATGCTAGACTTATCTATTTAAATCCCAGAACAGGATGTCTTCAACTTCGGAAACGCCAGGGTGACCTCAGAGGCCATTGTGCATCCCTGGAAAGGGTGCAGTTCATGTGACGGTCACCTCACTCCGTGGCACAGATGAGATGCAGCTGAAATGGTAACTTTAGGTGGGGCCTGCCCTGCAGGCTCTGTGGACAGCCCAGCCACACAAGTGGAATTCAGTTCCCTAAAGTAGAACAGCTCAGGAGGCCCGCAGGGAGGACCAGAGAACTGGGAGGGACAGACATGGGACAGGACAGAAAAGACTTAAGAGGTCAAGGACCCACCTTCATCCTTCACAAAGGGTCTTCCCTATACCCTTCAGACAAATGATACTCTATCCTTTAAAAATGAAAAAGTGTCAACCCCCCTGCCCACTCACTATCAGATTAGTGTGTCCAACTTAGCCAGGATCCCTGTCCGTCCTGGTGATATGGAAAGAGGTGACACCTTCAATTGCCATTCAGTCTTTTAGGGAAGCAGGACAATGGAAATGAGAGCTTGTGTTTCCCGACCCCTCCACCTCCCCTCAGACCATCCCCAGGTTCCCTGTGTCTCTCCTGGATCGTGGAGCCAACGAGAGATTCAGAAAACAACCATCTCGACTCAGCAAAGAAACCTGGACCAGGTGCCCATCATCTTAAGAGAGATAAAGTAGTGATTGTCTAGTGCAGAGTCTTAATGATCAGGAGAAAAAGCTAATCCAACCTTTTGGATATGTTAGTGTATCTATCTCTTTCTCGTCCTTGCGGGGAGGGCGAGGGGGGACAGTTTTGCCTTTAAAAATGGGACTTAATACAACATGAAAATAATCCTGGATATCAGGATGTGGCAGGATTGAAAGGCAGAATTCGCACAAAGGAAGAGTGACTACTGTGGTATCTCAGATCACAAATTACAAACAGTTGTGTGCAGTCTAAAAACACCATTCAGCAGCTGGTCAAGGAGAAGCAATCTTTTCCCTTTCTCAAACGAGATTAAAAATTAGAGGAATCTAAAATATGGCACAGATGAACTTTTATGAAACAGAAACAGACTCACAGACACAGAGAATAGACTTGTGGTTGCCAAGGGGGAGAGGGGATGGGAAAGGGATGGATTGGGAATTTGGGGTTAGCAGATGCAAACTATTATATACAGAATGGATAAACAACAAGATCCTACTGTAGAGCACAGAGAACTATATTCAATATTCTATGATAAACCATAATGGAAAAGAATTTATATATATATATATATATATATATATGTCTAACTGAATCACTTTGCTGTACAGCATAAGTTAACACAACATTGTAAATCAACTATATTTCAATTTAAAAAAATACAGGGACTTCCCTGGTGGCTCAGTGGTTAAGAATCCACCTGCCAATGCAGGGGACATGGGTTCGATCTCAGGTCCTGGAAGATCCCACATGCCACGGAGCAACTAAGCCCGTGTGCCACAACTACTGAGCCTGCGCTCTAGAGCCTGTGAGCCACAACTACTGAGCCCGTGTGCCACAACTACTGAAGCTGGCACCCCCTAGAGCCCGTGCTCTGCAACGAGAGAAGCCACCGCAATGAGAAGCCTGCGCACCGCAAGGAAGAGTAGCCCCCACTCGTCGCAACTAGAGAAAACCCACGCACAGCAACGAAGACCCAATGCAGCCTAAATAAATAAATACATAAATGAAATATAAATAGATTTTAAAAAAATACAAAAGGATCCAGATGTCATTTTGCCATGTGCCCTGGTACCCATGGGGCCGTGGCACTAACCTGTTTCATAACTTCTCTGAGGACCAGCTCCAAGCACAATGGGCTTCCTCAGATCAAGGTGACCTCTCTCCCAAATGTTTTCCTCAGCTGCTGCTTGCTGACTCCCTTGCCTGCTAGCGTTACGCAACTTCTCTTATCTGCACGCGAGCAATTGATAAGTGAATGTCCTTCTGGACACAGCTAATCTCCCCATCAGCCCTCAATCACTTGAGATTATAATGGTTAATTATACTTCGGGTTTGGGGAGCTCATTTTCCCCTGGTACATTCATGTCTCTGATTTCACCTTCCTGAAACTTTTTTGTCGGAGACACAATGTTTGGTCACTTAAAGCTTCAGCCACAGCATCAGTTTCCTTGTGTCTAAAATGAGGCAGCTAGGGACTTCTCAGGCGGTCCAGTGGTTAAGACTTCCCCTTCCAATGAGGGGGTGTGGGTTCCATTCGTGGTCAGGGAGCTAAGATCCCTCTATGCCTGGCGGCCAAAAAACGGAAGCATAAAAACAGAAGCAATATTGTACCAAATTCAATAAAGACTTTAAAAATGGTCCACATCAAAAAATCTTTAAAAAAATATAAAAAATAAAATGAGGCACCTGGATTGGATGAGCTTTTTGTGTTTCAGTCCAAGGAAATGCTGCCCATCGGGGCAGAGCTGGGACAGGGCGTCAGATGCAGACCCCTCTTCTGTTTGGGAGACGTGCAGCCAACCCTCCTTCCAGAATGATCCTGAACTCTGCGTCCTTTTAAGTTTCCTTTCCTTTGAGTCTACACACCTACCAAAAACCTCACTGCGTAATTTATCCTGTTTCCCAAGTTCCTCTCTGTCTACCCGAGTTCTCCCAAGGACGTACTCCATACTCCTGTTTCCCTAGACAGGTAGCCCCTCACTCAGAATCCTTCCATAAGCCCGGTGACTCTGCTGCTCTCTTCACCACGCCGTGCCCTCCAGTTACCCTTGACAAGCGAGAGGTCACACTCTGGTCCTGCCCCTCCCAGACCTGTTCTTGGCTGGGCAGGGGCTTCCTTTGGTGTAGACTCCACAACCAAGCCATGACTCTTTTGGTTCCAAAACAGTCTCTGGCCCTGAGCCCAGGACAGTAGGTCACAAGCCTCCTGGGAGCACATGGAAATGGTCCCTTCCCAGGCGATGCATGAAAACTCAATTACAGAGGTAATCCTGTTTTGAAATGTTGACAAGCAAGGACAAGCCCAGCGGAAGAAGGGCCACTCCAGCCCAATAGACAGACCAGGCTGTTACCAGCTCTACACCAGACCCTCTTGTGGCTCTGCCCCCTCCTCCAGGTCTCCAAAACCAGGGCCCACATCTTTGTCTCCTTCCATCTGATTCATAACACACACATATGCATACACAGGCACACATATACATACAAGGGCACACACACAAGCACACATGCATACATCTACTCAAACACACCCATGGTGTGCTGACACCATGTTCTGTCACCAGGGGGCTCAGAAGACTTCTCTGACTTTAGAAGCCTTGAGTTCTAGGAAAAGGTAAATATTGTGTCAGGATCAGCCTAGCATCAGACATCTCCCTGGAGTGACAAGGAAGTCCGCCTCTTCCTCTTACTGCCAGTCATGGCGACTGAAGTTCCACCATTAGAGATTCATTTCTTTTGACCTCAAAGGTCTCTCAGTCTTCATCTTCAGAGCTCTCTTCTCCCCCAGTAAACTATAAGTAGCTGGGGAAAGGATTATTATGGGCCCCCAGCACCAGTCTTGGCCCTGGATTCATTTTTCAGTTGCTTTGGCAGGATGGGAGCAAGGCCCTAGAGAAAGGAAAGCAAAAAGACCTGCGAGAGGATGGTAGCCCAACGAGGGAGCAGAGGGAACCAGGTGAACGAGCACCCCAGACACAGTGTCATGCCCAGCCTGCCTGGGCTGTGGAAGAAGTGAGCCGTTTCAGTCATTCCGTCAACAAATATGAACTGAGAGCTTACTATGTGCCGGGCACCATGGCCAGCACTGGGGATACATGGCAAGCCAAACTAGAGATGGTCCTTGCGTTCGTGGAGCTTATGGTCCACTTGCAAGAGAGTGGGGAGAAATTAACCCCAAAAAATCACCCAAATGAACATGTCATTGCAAACCAAGATGAGTGCACTTAAAGAAGGTGCTACAAGAATAGCACCAAGGACCAACCTAGACTGGGGACCAGGAAGGCTTTCTGAGGAAGTGATGCTTGAGCTGCTCCTAAGGAAGCAGAATTAACCAGAAAAACAGAGAAGCGCAGGCAGTCCAGGGAGAGGGAATTGTGTGTGCAAAGGCCCTGTGGTGGAAAGGAACCACCCAATCCTGCCATTGTGCATAATCCTTACCCTTCAGTAAACTTTGAACTTGAAGGAAAATATTCCTTTCTAAAAATGTGTTTCCCTTTCCCCTTCCCCTTCCACTTACCCCTGCCCTTCAATCAATACAGAGTGACACAGAGAAAGGTGAGCTGGGCAGGAGAAAGCCTTAAAAAAACAAAAGCTGCAGACAGCAGCTATGACAGCTATTTCCCGTTTGGTGTCTCTCACCACAAACCTCCTTAGCCAGATAAATTAGCACAGGAAAACATTTTGGAGAAGGGTGTGGAAGAAACACATACTGAAAAGCCAAACATATTCCATCTGCTTTTCTGAGAAGAGCTGCAAGTCTGAGGTAGAGGCCAGAGCCCACTCAACTGTAGGGGCCAAAGAGACTCGTGGACATTTAGTCCTAGGTCTGTGTTTAACCTGGAGGAAGCTGAGGCCCAGAGAGGGGCCGGGATTCACTCACCAGCAGGGCTGAAGCTTGAAGTCCATCTCCTGGCCCTTTGTCCTGTGTTCTCTCCCTGCCTTACTCCCTCTGGGCCCATCAGAACAAACCTGCTGGTTTTCTTCACTCAGACAAGGAATAGTGGGGTTGGAACTGCCCTCTGTGACCACCGTAGGTGATGCTTAATTTTGCCTTGGGTGCAGGAGCCCAATGTCCTTGTGTTATGAGGTGGAGGAGGAAGAGGGTTAGATGCTTTACATCTATATTCGGTTTTCACAATGACCCTGGGAGATAAGGACTCACCTTCCCATTTTATAAATGAGGAAACAGAACGTCTGTGCCCAAGATCAGCCAGATACAGGGCGGCAAGGTGGGATTTTTTTTTTTTTTTCCTTTGCGGTACGCGGGCCTCTCACTGCTGTGGCCTCTCCCGTTGCGGAGCACAGGTTCCGGACGCGCAGGCTCAGCGGCCATGGCTCACGGGCCCAGCCGCTCCGCGGCATGTGGGATCTTCCCGGACCGGGGCACGAACCCATGTCCCCTGCACCGGCAGGCGGACTCTCAACCACTGCACCACCAGGGAAGCCCAAGGTGGGATTTTAACCTGGTCTGGTTTGAAAGCCCATACTTTCATCCCATCCCAGAGGGGTATTTCTGTGGAGAATCCTCCTCAGGGTCCCCAAGCTCAGCTGGTTGTCAGTAAAGCCCCCATCACCACCTACTGCCCCTCAGCTCAGATGTGCCTTCTCACACTTGGGGCCGAGGTGCCGATACAGCCCGCCTCGGTCATAATTCCTCAAGAAGACATGCCGTTGGTTCCTCCGGCCCAGCCCAGAGGCTGGCTGGGGTGTGGATGTGTGGGTTGGCACTTGAGCCTCTCATTTTGGGTGTGTGTCATATTTTTGTTTTGCTTTAGCTCTCCCTCCCAGGAGTTTGAACAGAAAATTCCCAACTCAACAACATACTATTCACATCCTACCAGCCCTGCATGCTCAGAATCTGGTCTTGTTCTGTTCCAGAAAAGCCCACTGGCTGACACTCTCCAAGGAACAATCAAGCAATTTGCAAAGGCCATGCTGTGGGCACTCAGGTCTTGGAGGAGGTGGAGTTCAATAGACCTCACTGGGGTGAGATTACCTACAATGGCATTTCCCAAGGTGCGTTCCAAGGAAGACTAATACGCTGTGGATTACCGGTAATTTTTTCCAACCAAAAAAAACAAAAAAAGGCAGGATTTTTGGCTACAGGATTTCTCAAAGCCTTCAACATTCTGTGGCAGAGATGACTAGTTATCCTCCAATACCCATTCTCTTTGTCTTTCTTTAATAAGAGAAACCTCAAATTTTATTTTTATTATTATTTTTTAAACTTTATTTTTTATCTATTTATTTTTTTGGCTGTGCCACGCAGCTTGTGGAATCTTAGTTCCCTGACTAGGGATTGAACCCAGGCCCTTGGCAGTGAGAGCATGGAGTCCTAACCATTGGACTGCCAGGGAGTTCCCAGAACCATCAAATTTTGGTTGAGCACTTATCTGCCCAGCAAGAGACTTTTTCTCCCAGCCTCTCTTGCAGCTGGGAATGACCATCTGACTAAGATCTGGACAAGGGAATGTGAGCAGAAGTAATTTGTGTCCCCTCTAGTCATGTTGCTGAAAGAAATAAGCCTGTGCTTGACTTGCTTTTTCTCCTTTGTGTTGGCTGGGATGAAATGTGATGACAGGAGCAGGAGCAGCCACTTTGCACCAGAGAGTCACTCAGTCATCCTTGTACCGCTCACCTCTGGGCTGTTAGTGAAAAAGAAACTCCCATCTTGTTTAAGCCACTATATTTGGGGTTCTCTGATCCATCACCTTAGACTGAACCCTACGTAATTTATGTACTAATGTGCACAATAAATCTCTAAGTGAAGTATATGCAGCACTTTTCAAGTACCTATGACCTTAATACCTAGTCTACAAAACAGCTTAGGAATGTGCTCTTGAAATGCATCTTGGGAAACATGGAAAACACTCTTTTCAACATTCCCAGAACCCCAAGCTCTGACTCAGCCCACAGCCTGCTTGTCCCCAGTTACTCATCCAACAGAGGTTAGAGCACAAACTACCCTCCTCCCAACATTCTTCTAAAGGAATCCACTTCTTTTCTCCAAACCACTGACCTTCTCCTCACAACAGGCCACAAGGCTCCCTACCCTGCACATCTAACTTTGGGAGTCCAGGTTCCAGGAGACCATAAAGAAAGAGCTGGCAAATGAGGTAGATCCTCAAATCCTAAAAAGGCTACTAATAAAAAGGTATAGTGTCCCAGTGGAAAAAAAGGTTTATCCAAAGCAGATAAGTGTTCCCAAGCATGAACAAAACACAGTTCCAGGTAATGGGAAAATCATGTTTAGAAAACAAGTCAAGGGCTTATTTGAAGAAAAAAGATAATATTCCCACATCGTACTTAGTGGTGAAAGACTGATAGCTTTTCCTCTAAGATCAGAAATAAGACTAGGATGTGCCCTCTCACCACTTCTTTTCAGTATTGTACTGGAAGTTCTAGCCAGGGCAATGACGCAACGAAAAGAATTTAAAAGGCACTCAGATTGGAAAGGAAGAAGGAAAACTATTTCCATTTGCAAACGGCATGATTTTGTATATAGAATTGGCCCCCACCACACACACGCACGCGCAAAACCCTATTAGAACTAATAAATAAGTATAGGAAGGTTGCAGGATACAAAATCAATATACAAAAATCAAGTGTACTTCTCTGTACACTAGCAAGGAACAATCTGAAAATAAAATTAAGAAAACAATTCCTTTTACAATAGTATCAAAAAGAATGCTTAGAAATAAATTTGACAAAGGAAGTCCGAGATTTATACACTGAGAACTACAAAACATAGTGGAAAGAAATTAAGAAGATATAAATAAACTGAAGGACATTTCATGTTCATGAATTGGAAAGAAGACATAATGCTGCTAAGATGGCAATACTTCCCAAACTGATACACAGATTTGACATAATTTCTATGAAAATCCCACTGCCTTTATTGCAGAAATTGGCAAACTCATCCTAAAATTTATCTGAAAATGCACGGAATTCAGAACAGCCAATATAACTGTGCAGAGAACAAAGGTGAAAGACTCACACTTTCTGATTTCAAAATTTACTGCAAAGCTATAGTTATCAAGACTGTGTGGTACAGGAATAAGGATAGACATATAAATCCCTGCAACAGAATTGAGTCCAGAAATAAACCCATACACATAGGGTCAATTGATTTTCAACAAGGGTGTCAATACAATTCAATGGGGGAAAAAATAGTCTTTTCAACAAATACTGATATGACAACTGGATATTAACTTGCAAAAGAATGGAGTTGGACCCCTACCTCACATCATACACAAAAATTCATTCAAAGTTGACCAAATACCTAAATGTAAGATTTGTATAATCTTATAGAACTCTTAAAAGAAAATATACAAGTAACTCTTCGTGACCTTTAATTAGGCAATGGTTAGATATGACACCAAAAGCACAGGTGGCAAAAGAGAAATAGATAAATTGGACTTCATCAAAAGTTAGTGCTTCAAAGGACGCTAACAAAAAAAGTGAAAAGACAACCGAAAAAATAGAAGAAAAATTTTCAAATCAGATGTCTGGTAAAGAACTTGTATACAGAATACATAGAAAACTCCTGCAACTCAACAATAATAAAGACAACTTATTTAAAAATGGGCACAGGCTGTGAATAGACATTTCTCCAAAGAAGATACACAAATGGCCTGTAAACACATAAATAGATGTTCAACATCATTAGTCATCAGGAAAATGCAAATCAAAACTGCAATAAGATACCACGTTACACCCACTAGGATGGTTATATTCAAAAAGATGAACAACAGCAAGTATTACCAAGCGTGTGGAGAAATTGGAGCCCTCGTACATTGCTGGTGGGAATGTAAAATGGCGCAGCTGGTACGGAAAAGTTTGACAATTCCTCAAAACAGTTAAACATAGGGTTATCATATGGCCTAGAAATTCCACTCCTAGTTATATACCAAGAGAAATTAAAACATATAGCCACACAAAAATGTATACATGAATATTCATCAGAGCAATATTTGCTGGCCAAAAAGTAGAAACAACCCAAATGTCCCTCAGTCAAGGAAAGGATAAACCGAATATGGTAAAGCCACACAGTGGTTATTCAGTCATAAAAAGGAAGGAAGTAACGATTCACATACAACATGGATGAACCTTGAAAACAGTATGCAAAGGGGAAGGATCCAGACACAAAAGACCACATGTTGTATGATTCCATTTATAAGAAATACTCAGAATAGACAAAACCATAGAGGCAGAGAATTAGAGAGTGATGGTTACACAACTCTGTGAATATAGGTACTCAGAACTACTGAATGGGGAATTCCCTGGCAGTCCAGTGGTTAGGACTCCACACTTTCACTGCCAAGGGTGCGGGTTCAATCTCTGGTTCAGGGAACCAAGATCCTGGAAGCCACGTGGCGTGGCCAAAAAATTTTTTTTAATTTATTTTAATTAAAACTGCTGAAATGTACACTTCAAAATGATGAACGTTTGGGTATGTGAATTACATCTCAATAAAGAAACTATTTGGGTTCAACCCAAAAGCTTTCCCAGAAATTTGCGGAAAAGAAGAAGGTTAAAGAAAAGGTACTTCATTGAATAGTTGCCCAATGCCCTGAAAAACAGATCAAATTAGTAGTTAGCTTTTGAAAATATAAATAAAATTATAAGTACTTATGCTTTGGATTTGTGTTCTACAGGAACATAAGGATTGGAGTTTTTTAATAACTTGATTCTGATTATCAAAGTAATGCCTGGTTATTTTAGATGTTTTAAGGATAGAAAAGCATAGCTAAGAAAAGTATGGACTCTCCTGTTTTTTATGCCTCTCTCCGTCCTCCACAGAAGGCAGGTGGGGGGTGGGGTGGGGCCACTGGCCTCTACAAGCGAAGCCCACTTTATGGGAGACCTTGCATCTGGACCCTCCGGCTCCACTGAAGCCACCTGGACGTTAGCATCGAGGCCAGCACATCAAATCTTCCTCAGCACACGGATTTTATGAGAGCACCATCATTTATAAGTCCTCCAGCTGCCCCAACTTGCCCTGGATTTTGAGTACACCTGGTATTTCCCCTAATTGAAGGAAAGAACCCGTGGCACCTAAGAAAGGAGGAGAATGGAGATAGAAGAGAAACCCAACTTTCATTAAAACTGCAACCCTCAAATTAAAATTTCCCATCAGTCATATGCCAGTGTTTCCCTTTAGAGCCCCGAATGAACTGCAAAGTAACACTTTCTCTCGTTTACCATCCTAGTGCCTAGTGCAATGCGGCAGCGCCCTTAGAAGTCAAGCGGCGTGTTATTTCCACTTGAATACTAGCTGGATGGACATATATTGAAAGAAATCAAGAGAAAAAAAAAAAGGAAAGCTTACAAAAGACAGACTTCCAGTTCAAACTTTATTTGCATACAAAAATATATTATAATGGGAAAAGCATAGTACTGTCTCCAACTATATATAATTAATTACAAGTATTTTCATAAAAGCACTTTAAATTACAGAAAATCTATGTTTTAAGAGGAAATACAACATTAGCATGAGTCATCTGTTCTAATACGCTGCAAGCGGGTAAACAAAGTCAATTTCTAACTTGCCCAGAGATGAGCCCAAAGGCATTTTTAGGACAAGAATGAGAATGGCCTGGTGGTAGATGAGCAGCATCTCTGGCCCCTCCAGCAGCAAATTCTGTAGCTGATTTTATCAGGTCCTCAGAGCTCTCTGAAGCTTCTCCCTTACGATGAAAGGACCCAGAACTTCTTGCTTCACATACCTGTCAACAGGAGACAGAGAAGGTGATCCACTCACAAAAGGCAACAATTCCTATGCTTAGCCAGAGCACACCTCTCAGACAGGCATCAAAGCACCAAACTTAATGGCAGGCTTCCCACGTAGTATATGTCTGATTAACTGGTATGACTGGTAACCTGCTGCAATTTCCATGAAGTCCACAGGCAGGTCACATGGATCTAATATAAACTGTGCTGCAATTACAATCATCTCTGTCAAAACAGTCTTCTGATGGAGGATGGTACAGCACATAAGAAAATGGGCAACAAAATCTTCCAGTAAACAGAAACTGCACAAGAACTTTCCACCTAATACTTAGGTCTGTCTGAAACCATGTTTAACAACAGAGTTCTTTTTAAATAACCAGCTCTGGATCTATTTTTTCAGATTCTACCCAGCTATTTAGCAGAGTATAGCATAAAATATTTCTTAAGGAAAATGAACTCTTTCATTGTAAAATGAAAGGGGCTAGGATGCAATTCTCCAGGTCTGTTCTGTGACCGAACAAGGCCCCCCAAGGGTAGAGTTGCTGAAACTGTCATCCGGGAAACTCTAGCTGATCCTTCCGGCTCTTGCAATCCTGTTCTTTGGAAATAGACTGGGTGGACTGGTTCTCAGGGTCCCTTCTTCTAGGCGCCCCCGTAGCAGTTATGATCCAACATCCTCAGGTCTCAAAATTTTTGGTCGCGGAAAATGGGGTGCCGTTAGTGTCACTGCCAGTGGGAAACAAGGTACTGCGTACTTAATCCAGGTCTTTTAGTAACTGGCGTGGGTCTTTGGTTTCAGGATCGCCCCAAGCCAATTCTCTCTTTGGGGACCCAACCCTCTAGAAGTCAGACCTCACCAGACCCCTGACCTAACTTGTGAAAGTTTCTCTGGCCCCTGAGATGGAACCCCCTGGCTTGTCAGTGTAATGCTTGACGGTCAATAGGCTGATTCTTTTTTTCTGAAAAGCCTGGCAGGCCACCATGCTCGTAAGGCTCCAGTCTTGCTCTAACTACTACTTTACTCTCCATTTCTCAGACAAAATGCCATTGTTCGCTGGTGGTCAGTTCTCACTGTTTGGAAAGGCACACGGTCTACTTCAATGTAAGCTTACCCTCAGAATTTCTTTCTGAGCCACTAGGGTCCTGTTTCTGAGCCTAACGAAGGCTTATGATGTAACTTCCTGCCCCAGGCAAGCTGGTAATCATTACAGCACTTTATCAGAGGTGCTGGTTGGGTTTTCTGTTTGATTTTTTTTTTTTTTTTTTTAACTACCAGGCATGTACTCACTTGCTAAGGTTCTGTCGAGATCAGCAATAAAGTCTTCTAGCTCTTTCGTGTCTCCTAGTTTGGCTGAAAAACAAGAGTTGGGGCTCAGTTTCCATATCCAAGACAGCTGATGACTCCGACTTTTCCAGAATTATGTGACCCCATCTCTTTGTCTTCAGAGACTTTATTAAAGAGTGTCCTGTACCAACCCTAAGTGGCTGCTCCAGGGTTTACTTAGAGTCAACTCGGAAACTTATTCTGAAGATTAGCCTAAATGTTTCTTTCTGGTTTTTGTAGTTCACCACCCACCCCCATACCCCACCCCTATCCCAGCAACCTGGAAGAAGTATCTCCCTTCACTACCTTAAAAGTTGGGAGATGCGGGGAGACAGGGACAGGGAAGGAAGATTAAAAGTTTGAACTTTTTGATTGTGTAGGATTTGAGTTAGTCAAAATATTCGGGGAGCACAGCACTGTGTGGAATGGACACCCAGATTTCCTAATTCCAGCTAAACTTCTCCCCTGACGCAATTTTGTTCATGCTATCCCTCCAGGGCAATGCTTCAGCCCTCATGGTACCTCCAGGATGGAATGAACTAAGCACTACAGTTCCGTGTCAAAATGGTACAGAGAAGGCGACAGGAAGCTCCTGGGTCTAGACAGCCTCATCCCATCCAGGTGCCAGCACAGAGTAACAAGTCCTCATTATGATTTTGTTCCCTCTATATCCTGAGACATGTACTTCTTTCTGTGTATCTTACTTTTTTCTCTAGAGTTCATCATTCATGCCCCCTCTGAATGCACTACTGGATATTTTTATTAATTAGCCCCCGCTGGCCACAAATAGCTCATTGTTCTTAGCTCTTAAAGTCAATTTGCCACTAGGGCTTTCTTCTCCTCTTTAATTCCTACCTCTTGAGGATCAGGTAACAAATCTGGGCACATTTTAAGCCACTTTCTAGACTGTTCTGTCTCTCTCAATTCAATAGATCCATTACAGATGAAGGGCTGGACGGTAGAGTCCCCAGTGGCTGCTAACATTGTTATGTTGAGAAGAGAATTTTAAAATGTCCTTTTGAAAAAGGGGGAAATTCTGCCTTCATGCCAGAGGGAGAAAATGATGGAATCTTCATATTTCTTTTTAACTATGTTCCACTTTTATTGCATTCTGCAACTATTTTCAGCAAGTATAATGTTTCTTAAGGGAAAAAAACTGCTTTTGTTTTCAAAAGGGCAGTTGCCCAGTATAAAAGAACATTCAGCTCTCTGGCTGGAGACACTTTACTAGTTCCAAAATATAAGAAACTGCTCATGCGTCTTTAAAAACCTTCTCGGCCTATTAATATCACAGTAGAGGCAGGATGGAGCTGCCATTCTGAATTATGTTAGATCATTACTTGTTTCATAATCATGACCCCATTTAATTGCTAAATTGGTCATCTGAAAGCATTAGTTAAAGAGTTAATGCAAGAAAAAGAACCCAACTTTCTGCAAAGCCTAACTGCTGAGTTTCACATTCTAGAACCAGCCAGTCTTGGGAGGGCACTGTCATTTGACACTGTCTTGATGACACCACAAGACAGAAAGCAAAGTCTAGAGTCTAAACGTCTTTTCTCCCTGTGAATTTGGTTTCCTGCCCCCCAGTTATCTGATTTCACTTTCACGCTGATCAAAATCCTGAGAAATAACAAAATCCATTCCATGCTGTACTATACGAAGATACTAGTCTTCTCTATTTGTTTTGCACATTTGGGAAAGATTGGTTAGGGGGAAGGGGGAAGAAAGAAGAGGCTGAGAAGCAGGAGGAGGGAGGAAGGAAGCAAAAACACTCACAATCCAACTGATGAACTTACCTTTCCGAGGAGGGACAGCGGGAGAGAGCAGAGCTGGAGTGCTGTCTGTTGGAGAATTCAGTTTTTCATCACTGAAGCTGAAGCTGTTCCTATAAAGTGAATCTGCACCTTTCAGGAAAGAGAACGTAACTCATTAGAAACGGTTTTCAGTCTTATGGTCTATTGCCAACCAACAGTTTATCTCCCAAAGGAGCAAAGTTATAAAGAAAATAGGCTGGTTTCCAGATTTTATATTTATGCCCCCAAATGGTTTGAGGCAGGAGAGTGTGCCTGTATATGTGTGTATGTGTCTTCAATCAGGCACACCAAAGGCCCTTGCTTCCCTAAAAAAACGAAGCGGGTGACAGGATCATCATGACCAAACCAGCCTCCTATGTGACAAACCGGAGCCCACCGCCCAGGGGGTGTCTAACTGACAGCTAAGCCAATGCTTGGCCGATGAGGGCGACAGGCTTCCCTTGGGATTTGAGACATAAGGAACCATCCCTTCTGCCCTCTGAACCCCCTAAAATACAAAGACAAGGTTGGATCCCATGACTTGATAATCCTCCCTGCCTGCTCATGAGAGAGTCTTTGTCATGGTTTTCCTGAGCTCCTACATTCTGGGGATAAGCTAGAGGGTCAAAGATAAAGATTTCTTCTCCCACAGGTTGTCTATTACAGTTTGGGTGATTTGCTGCCTCCATTGTCATACCCTCAAAGACCAGAGCAAGAGCAAGGCAAGGTCCCAGAAGCAGGGCTGAGCTGAGTCAAGGAAACCAGCCCAGCTACTAAGTGTTCAGATGCCCTTGAGCAAGATAATGTCTCTGGGCCTCAGTTTACCCATCCATTAAATGGGAAGCTGGACTAAATAATCCTTAAAGTCCCTTCCAGCTCTGAAGTTCTGAGATTCTATTTCTCTAAGTTCTGCCAAGGGGGAGGAAACCAACCCACGGCCAGCCAGCCGTATGGCTGTGACAGAGAAAGGAAC
The DNA here is from genome assembly GCF_964270905.1 of Leucopleurus acutus. Classification (NCBI taxonomy): domain Eukaryota; kingdom Metazoa; phylum Chordata; class Mammalia; order Artiodactyla; family Delphinidae; genus Leucopleurus; species Leucopleurus acutus. Next base: position 24,940,585 of record NC_139160.1, read on the forward strand.
TGCTGGCTGAGCTGCACTAACAAAGGCTCAAAGGAAGACCCAGCGGCGGAAGCAGGATGTGGCCTCTGAGGTCACAAAGGAACAGCCTTCCCAGTTAAAACAAAACACAAAGCTAGGCACGGCTGTAGCAGAGATGAGTTCCGGGAAGGCTGTTCAGGTGAGAGAGGGTGGCTGAACCATGAGGACCTGGTCAGGCTCCCTGTCCTCCTTGGGATTCGCTCAGTTTTATCCAATCACCTCCAGCTCAGGAAGATGCAAAACCACCTTTCTTTGGTCCCCTTAACTCAAAATGAACAGGACTAAGTTACAAAAGACATGCCCAGGGCTTCCCTGGTGGCGCAGTGGTTGAGAGTCCGCCTGCCAATGCAGGGGACACGGGTTCGTGCCCCGGTCCGGGAGGATCCCACATGCCGCGGAGCGGCTGGGCCCGTGAGCCATGGCCGCTGAGCCTGCGCGTCCGGAGCCTGTGCTCCGCAACGGGAGAGGCCGTAACAGTGAGAGGCCCGCATACCGCAAAAAAAAAAAAGACATGCCCAGAATAAAAAAGGGTTTTCAGAAGCAGAGGTTTCTGGTCCTAGGAGAATTCCTCTTCATCCCTAAAGACTGCTCCAAGTTCCTGGAGCAGTTCCTGAGGCCTCCTTCCTGGTCCTCCCACCCTCCCCTGACCAGGTGGCCCCAGAGCCATCTTGTCTTCCTGGCCGACACACCCATCGCATTCAGTTTTCCAAACATGCCCAGCCCTCACAGTCGATTCTTCCTTCTTAGGTCCAGCCCGTGTCACCTAAAAGGACAACAACCCTTTTTCAAGGCTTTGATGATGAACACCTACTGAGATCTGAAACACCAAACCTTACCCTTACATTTCCCCAGAAATTACTTCCCAGAATAGTGGTCCTTTGAGAAGAACTGTGTGATCAGTGAACTCTAAGAAACACCAAGCACCCCTGGAGAGTCCTCTGATGTAACCCCACTTTAATGTGCCGGAGGCATCTTGTGATAAAGAAACAGACTCAGGGACTTCCCTGGCGGTCCAGTGGTTAAGAATCCGCCTTCCAATGCAGGGGACACAGGTTCGATCTCTGGTCGGGGAACTAAGATCCCACATGCTATGGGACAACTAAACCTGTGCGCTCCAGAGCCCGCGAGCCACAATGAAGAGACCAGGCGCCGCAACAAAAGATCCAGCATGCCGCAACTAAGACCCAACTCAGCCAAACAAATGAATAAATAAATATTAAAAAAAAAAAAGAAAGAAAGAAAAGAAACCAGCTCAGCCCTATTTCCCCTGGTTTACTTGCCCTTGGGACACTTTTTCGGTGGCACCTCTATTAATATTTCTCAAGACGCTTGTACTCAGTGGAACTGAACATGGGAAGCCCTTCTGCTCGCTTGTCAGCTGGGCCGCCCTCTGCAGCAGTCTGGATTTTCTCAAGGGGAGGCCTTTTCCCTACGCACAGGAAAGTGGTCACGCCCATCGCAGACCTACCGCGTCTCGTTACTGCTTGTCGCCACGTCAGAGGCAGGAGAATCGCCCCCAAATAGAACCCGAGAGACTTGCGGGGAAAAGATGAGGTAAGACTGAGGGGGCAGGAAAACCACAGAGGGCCCTGGGGAAGCAGGCCTCGTGCCCGGACTCGTGAGCCAGGAGAGAGGAGTATGAGGCCTCTGGAACGTCATCCTTGGCTCCAAAGGACACCTGAGAGCATCACCCCCAACCCTGGCCCAGAGTGCTGAACCCAGGACTCGCTGGCAGCACCCCTGGTCTCAGTCTCACCACCACACCCTGCACCGCAGGCCCTTCTCCTGACTTGGGACTTCACCTCTGTTCTGCCCCGACTCTCCATCAATTTTACGTCCATGTATACTCATCCCTTGGGAGGGGGCAAACACCCACACCCACACACCCACACACACACACACAATCTCACGCACCAGTTCACTGCTACACCTTGACGCCTCTCTATTTCCATGAGCTCCAGTGCACAGTCCGGGCCCAACCTGACTCCAGAGTGTTCAACCATCAAAAGGAAATGAACCCCCAGCACCCCTGAGCCAAACTTCCCCACAGTTGAGTTCCACCCTGTGTTCATAACTGCTCTACACGTCATTCCCAAAAACAACGACCAGGACAACCGCAGGAGCTCCAGAAGCTGCCACCCTAGAGATGTGTGGCACCGAGGCCGTGTGAAAGCTGTGTGACCCTGTGCAAGTCACTTCAACTCAGAGCCTTAGTTTCTTCTCTTGCGAAAGGGAAATCAGTAAGCCGGGCGCTCCATGTGACACCTATGGTTTTCATTGCTTTTATTCTGTTTTCCCAACAAAATGGAGGAGGACACACTCAGGAGAAGAAAGGTCACCACAGAGAGTAAGAAGACTCAAGATTCTGGGGCCAGGCTTCTTCCACTTCTTCAGATAAATTCCTAAGAGAAAATCTATCTTCAGAGGTGCCCTAGAACACACCTCCCAAGAACAAACCCACAGACACGGAAGTACCCCAAGCTCTAGACCTCTCTTTACCCTTTATCCAATAAAATTTCATTCCATGGACTTACAGTGAACAAGATTTCATGCTAGGTGTATATTAAAAGGGAAGCAAAGCCTGACTTCCTGTTCTTTTCATTCCCCTAGAACTCTATTTCTTGAGTTCTAGAAATAACAGCTCATTAGTCTGATAAAGGACAGGAATGTGTCACAGGCTGATAGCATACTAATGTATTGCTGCCCCACCCAATATTAGGTGCTGCCATTAACAGGGGTTCAAGGGACACATAACACTGATGATTTGGGGCACCGCGGCAGGTGGCAAGACTAGATATTTTAGGGCCTTACAACATCTACTGCTATCAGCTCTAAAGCCCCATCAGAAATGTCCTTGGCCAGTCAAGTTGGTGTGCTGAAGTCAGGAACCGTGAATTCAGGGACTAAGTTTTCTAAGACATCATCAAAAGCAATGTGAACATATTAAATATGCAAACATCTAACTGCAGGAGTGCCAACAGAGCTTGGGAAACTCAGCTACAAAAACAGAGGCTTGTTTAAAAGGTAGACGTGCTTTTTTCGTTTGGGGGTGGAGAGAAAGGTAATTTGGGGTTGGCACCAGCGTGTGCTACTCCAGAGGAAAGGGAAACCACAGACAGTAACCCTGGCCCAGAGCTCCTGTAAATATAGAACAATCCTACACATTTCAGGCAAGCAAACCACAGTAATTAACTGAGAAAAAGAAAGCCTTGGACCTGTTTCCCTTTTGCCACAGGGAATGGTATGCGGGTGTTGGGGGAGGTGGGTTGAATCTCCCCCTCAAAATCTAAATTCCAACAGCCTCCCTGAAAGTGGGATAAAATAAGAAAACGTTTCTCAGTTTCAGCACTATCGCCCCCGCTTCCCTTCTGAGACTGCTCAGTCCTTCTAGATACCCCTCCAGGTGTCAGCCAGTGACACCTGTCACCTGCCTGGAATTCCTAACACACACGGGGACACCCTGAGGGCTCCTAACTCCTCAGTCTCTTCTGCCTTGAACAAGTTCAAGTTCTGGTCTCAGTGGCTCTTAGGCCAGATCAGCCAATAGGCTACTTGTCATGCATGCCCCCCGCCAGGGGCCATACAGTCCCCTCTCCCAGGGCCAAGCTAGAATAGTCGAGGCAAAGAAATACAGACGTTCTAGGTCCTACACATGCTAAAGAAGCCAGTTCCTCATTCCCTACAATGGCCCTGCAAAATCATAATAGCCCCAGCATACGGAGTAGACTTCAGACGTTTTCTGTTAAGTAGCAAAACACTTCCCCGCTCAAAGGAAAAAGGAAACTCCAATCCGTCAAAGATATAAGTTTGCATCACCTTTTAAAGTTCCAGTTAATATTAGAAACTTCTTATAAAATCAATCAGTGGAATCATAAATTAACACATTGGTTAAAATTTAGTATCTGATGAGTTAAAATGTCATTAAACACATTTCAGAAGTCATGCTGTGCGCTTATGGTTTTGAAAATATTGAAAAAACAACAGATTTTTCAAAATACGTTCAAACCAAAGATGTGCACAATGCCTGAAGCACGTCTGAGGATCGCGCTTGAACCTCGCTGCCCTCCTAACTGTGCAGCCCTTTTACGCCGAAGTTGAAACTGCTCTCATGAAAGTGCCTGGTGTTACCTGTTGGAACCGAGATCTAGAAGGAAGAAACAAAAGGAACTATTTTCATCAACCCCCATTTGAATGCCACCCCTAATGTGAAGTTGTCTTGCCACTGTTATTTTGGTCCTCTTCACATCTTAGAAGGATTCCCAGTAGGTGGAAACAGGAAAGAGTATTTCCTTATTAAATATCCGTTCTTCTCTCCTATCTAAGTAGCTTGCTTCTCTGGGTGAAAGAAGGAATGTCTACTTTTTCTCCTTTGGATGCAAGCAAGTGAAATATTTTTTAATTGAAGTGTAGTTGATTTACAATATTGTATTAGTTTCAGGTATACAGCAAAGTGATTCAGATATATATATATATATATATATATATATATATATATATATACACATAGATATATTCTTTTTTATTCTTTTCCATTATAGATTATTACAAGATACTAAATATAGCTCCCTGTGCTATATAATAAATCCTTGTTGTTTATCTATTTTATATATAGTAGTATGTATCTGTTAATCCCATACTCCTAATTTATCCCTCTCCCCACTTCCCCTTTGGTAAACCATAAGTTTGCTTTCTATGTCTGTGAGTCTGTTTCTGTTTTGTAAATAAGTTCGTTTGTACTAGTTTTTAGATTCCACATATAAGTGATAACATATAATATTTGTCTTTCTCATCTTTTTTTTGTTTTGAGAGAAAAGGAAGGGTTCTTCAAAAACCAGGAATGCAGTAGGTACATCTTCAGGGTGATGGAGCTGTAAAAGGTAGAGTGAAAACCAAGGTCCCAAGGGTTTAGAGCTTCATACGTAACATTTTCACACAAGACGCTGGCTCAAATGTCTCTGACCTATGTGACATAGCGTGACATGTGCATTTTATTATTTTCTTAAAAGCATCAAACAGAACAAATATTTTCTTCCTCATCATGAGCTTATGGATGTTTCTAACATCATCATTAAATAGCATCCTTTCCATTTCACAGCTAGAGAAAATGAGGCCTACTCCTCATGCAGGGCCCTAACAGAGCTCAGCCTGGGCTCCACAGACCCAGCCAGGTGACCACTGCCTTGAAGAGACACCTTCAAACACAACCACCATTGATAAGCAGGCACATGATCCCTGTCCAGTGAGACATCAAGTCTATCCCGGAGGACCTGGTTCACATACCAGCCAACCATCCATGGTGACAGAGCAAGTCCTTAGAGAGAGAGACAGCCCAACTGTTTCCACTATTTTATCAGAAAAAAGGAGACAACAGTGCCTACGTCCCAGGACTGTAGCAGAGATCATATGAGATAACACATTTAAAGCAAAGCAAAGAGATCATTAATGGTTAGAGGTAATAAACAATAATAGTAATCATAGAAAGAGCCTGGCAAAAGAGAGCTGCTCTTCCACGCACCACAGCTAGTGAAACCCACGCGCTGTAGGGCCCGCGTGCCGCAAGTACTAAGCCTGTGCGCCTAGGGCTCGCGCTACGCAATAAGAGAAGCCACCGCAATGAGAAGCCCACGCACCGCAAGGGAGAGTAGACCCCGCTCGCCGCAACTAGAGAAAGCCTGCGTGCAGCAACGAAGACCCAATGCAGCCAAAAATTAAATTTAAAAAAAAAGAGAGAGAGCTGCTCTTATTATGATCATCCTGGTGTGTCTCCCCTTTGGTGGGCTAAATTTCAGTAGGATCCACGTCTCTCAAATATTCTCTTCCACAGAAAAGCATTAAACAGACAAATGAGTATAACAAATGTCTGTGATCCATTCTTAGCGGCAATTAAGACACATATTATGCGTCCTTAAGAAATCACTTTTTAGATACACACTGCTTCTGCCAGGACTATTTCTAACCTGCCTCGTGGAGGCCAAACTACACATTTATAGAAAAGACTAATGTCATCTGAGCCTTCTTTACACCCTCCCATTTACCTCTCTAACCACCAAACTAAGGGTTAGTTTAACAGTTAACAACAAAAGCAGAAAACAAAGTACACACACATACCCTAAGAAAAACTACAGACTATTCCAAATATCTCCCCCCAAACTGTTAAGAATGTGTTTCGAGTGCCTTTTCTTTGAGGCCTCTGAAAACGGATCCCAGATCTGAAACCCTACCCAGAGGGAGTTGCAATCACCCATGAATGGGTGAGCTCAGACCGTATTCTAGCCAAATGCAGCTGTGGTTTAGAAAGGAGCTGTTCTTTGCAAGACAGCGGCACCGGACAGACTGTGCCAGCTTTCTTTCCCACGGGGGAGAGAATTTGTACTTGATGAATAACTTGCTCCATGCCCCAGTAGAAGGAGACATATTTAAGTTTGGCTACAGACATGGAGACAAATTTCAAAATTTTTTAGACTTCTCTTTGAAATTGAAAATAAGCGGTCTGGTCATTAGCAACAAAGTCCAAACATACTGAACGGAAAATTAACAGCATACGATTCCATTCCCTTTCACCTCAAAAGCTGCAATTATTTCTAACGCTTGGGCAGGGCTGCCAAGAAAAGTCAAGCTGGAACTCAAGTTTCTGACTCAAAGCCTGAACTGGGTGGCGAGTGTCCTTTATTCCTTTTCAGAAGGACAGCTCATGTGTAAGCCTAGGACTGTATCTTTGCCCTGTAACAAGGGGGAGCTTCGGATTTCAAAAGAAGGGAATCACAAGGAAAGGTCATTGTTTTTATTTCCAGAGTCAAGGACAACAAAGGGAGTGACATTCACGCTTGTATCCCATCTAGGGAATGAAGCCTTAAGAATTACCCAGAAATGTTTAAAATTCACTTTGAAAAATAGGAAGTAATCCAGGTTGGGTAAAACACCAGTCACATAATACTGAAAAGTCACCCGATTTGCCATTTGACGCCTGAAAAGGTATCCAAAATCCTATCGGGACATTCGAGTTCCTGGAAAAAATGGTCTCTCTTTGTAACAAGGTTGTTTAGGACAGAGAGACGCGGGGGGTAGTCTTCACTATGAGCAAAGTCACCAGAAAGCAGCTCTGGGCCCATCTGCTCTCTGCCCACCCCCAACTGGGTGGGGAGTCAGAGCCAGCCGTCCACGTGATGGACCTGCTTGAAGGATGAGGGACACTTTCTAAATACTTGAACTCAGCAGTGCCAGGGATTCTTTCAAAACTTCGGGCAGTGTAGCAACAAGTCTGGGAGCTCAGGGCCAGAAGAAAGTGCAAGAAGTGTTTCAAAAATCTAAGAACGGGAGCTTATGAAATCTTTCCTGGTTTCACAAATATGTCCATATTGTGCCCTCCCATGCGCCCCGACAACATGCCTGTAGCACTTGCTCCACAGCCTCTGAAGATACTGCTGAGAGGGGAAAGAAGGGGAAAGGAGAGGAGGTCGGGGAGCCGCGGGAAGGCCTGGCTGGGGTCCCAGGAGTCCTACCGCTTCGACCCTCCTGCGTCCTGACACCTGCCGGAGGCAGGTAGACCAGCCTGCCCTCCAAGAGCCTTCCCGAGACCATCCTCAGAGGTCTTGCCCCCGCCGGGCCTGCAGCCCCGGAGACGCCTAGAGTCCTAGAGACGGCGCTGAGCTTTGGGGCTATAACCCCGCCCGGCCCCGATAAGCAAGCTGAGCCCCGAGCCCAGAGCGCTCCTCCGCGGGCCGGGTACGGGGAGTCCCCAGGGCTCCGGCACCTTCCCCGGCGGGGCCACACTTACTCTCCGAGTCGCTGAAGCCGCTGCTGTCGCTGACGCTGGCGCTGCTCCGCCGCTTCATGCGCTCCAGGTGCTCTTCGTAGTGGAAGTGGCGTTCGTGGAAGGGCGACGCGAAGTCGGCCAGCACCGCATCAAACTCGCACAGCGCGTCGCTCAGGTCCCCCGCGTCGGCCGAGTCCAAGGCCGGGGCTGGGGAGGGACGGCGGGCTCAGGTGAGGGTGGGGTGGGGCGGCCGTCCCACCCCGGGCCCGGCAGGGGCCGCACGGTTCCCAAGGATCGCTAACTAACGCTGACCGCGCGCTGGCCCGGGGACAGCCCGGCTGTCGCTGCCCGTTGCTCGCTGTTATCTTTTAATACTCACCACCACCCCCTGAAGTGCGCCTTGGTGTCGCGCCCGTTTTCGAGATAAAGAAAGTGAGCCTCGACCCGGGGAAGTTGCAGGCCAAAGGTCACGCATCTAAGTGACACAACCCAACTCTTTCCCACGCGCCGTCGGGGACTCTTCCCCGCGTTCGCTCCCCGGGGGCGCGTGTGAACCGGGTGGCGGTGGGAGGACTGAGTCAGGATGCGCCCGTGACGTGTCGGGCTCGGACCCCCAGCCCCGCGTGGGGAGGAGGCTGAACCCGCCCCGGGGCAGAGTCCCGACGGTGAGGCTGGGGGAGGGATGTAACGAGACGACGCGGGATTCCGCTTCTTTCGCGCAAGGCCCCGGCTTTAAGGAGACCCCCACTCACTTGCGGCCGCGGCGGCCGCGGGGCTGCCCTGCACGGCTGGCGGCTTCATGGGCGGGCTAGGCCCGGCGCGCGTCGGGAGGTCCTGCGAGGTCTGGGCGCGGGATCGTGCAGGCGCTCCCGCTGAGGCCGCCCGTCCCCTCTCCTCGTCCCGCTCTGCCTGTCCCCTAGTCCGGCTGCGCTCCCGCCGCGCAGCTGCCTGCGCCGTCCGCCCGCCAGATCTTTCCCGGGCCGCAGCCACCAGCAGTCCCAAGGTCTTATAGCCGCGGGCGGGGGCGGGCCGGGGCGGGGCCACGGGAGCCTGGCCGCCGGGTCTGTCCCTGTCGCCGCGCCAGAGACGCCCCTGTCCCCCAGGCACCGCCCTCGCCACGCGCCCGCTGGGGAACCGCAGTGACGCGGAGTCGCCGGAGCCCAGGTTACAGCCCCAAATATTTACCCGCCGCCTTCCCCGCGCGCCCTGACAACGCGCCCCACGAAAGTAGCTTTGGCGACACCAAGGCCCCAAAGGGTTTAGGGCTGGTGTTCGGCTGATTCCCGCCCTGTGCCCTGAAGCTCCACGAGCCTCAGTTTCCTCATCTGTGAAATGGAAATGCTGAGCCTCCTGGGTTTGTTGCGAAGAATAAAGTAGGCGAAAGCCGTGGAAGACCCAGACCCATATGGGAGCCGCAGAGGGAGTCCTCCGCGCGTCTCCTCCCCATTGCCCCCAAGGGACTTGAGGGTTGCGGGCGGACAGAGTAGAGAGGGTAGGGGGCCAGAGGGACAGAAGTCGGTGGAGTCCAGGAGTTGACGAACCTTCATTGTTCCCATCCCCGAGCCCCAGAGCCTGACTACGGTCCTGGGTGTTCACTGCAGCCCCGACTTTTTTCAGGAGAAGTTTAAGAGAACAAATTACTGCGTAGAGGGAGAGCCGCCTGGCAGGGGACGAGTCCTGACCGTGAAAGCCCTGCACGTTGCGCTGCCCGATGCGGTAGCCACTTGCCACGGGTGGCTTCTTAAATGCAAAGCAACTAAAATAGAATAAAATGACAGTTTCAGTCCCTCAGTTGCACTAGACACATATCGAGTGCTCAACAACCATCCTCGCTCAGAGTGCTATTGGACGGCGCTCCCAGTGTCTCTGACCCACAAACCAGTCTCAGAGGGAAAGGAGGCATCTTACTGCTGTTATCAAGGGCCTCCTAGGGCAGGTTTTGGCATGCACCATTTCCAGGCCCACAGCAACCCTAAGAGGTAGAACTACTGCTTCTGTTCTACACAGGAGGAAACTGAGGCACAGAGAGGTTAGGTGATAAGCTAGTCACATAGTGATGGAAAGGCAGGTCTGACGGAAGCAACCTCAGTGCCCATCAACAGATGAATGGATGAAGAAGATGTGGCACACATACAATGGAATATGACTCAGCCATCAAAAGGAATGAAATTGAGTTATTTGTAGTGAGGTGGATGCACCTAGAGTCTGTCATACAGAGTGAAGTAAGTCAGAAAGAGAAAAACAGATACCATATGCGAACACACATATATGGAATCTAAAAATAAAATGGTTCTGATGAACCTAGGGGCAGGACAGGAATGAAGACGCAGACATACAGAATGGACTTGAGGACATGGGGAGGGGGAAGGGTAAGCTGGGACGAAGTGAGAGAGTGGCATGGACATATATACACTACCAAATGTAAAATAGATAGCTAGTGGGAAGCAGCTGCATAGCATGGGGAGATCAGCTCAGTGCTTTGTGACCACCTAGAGGGGTGGGATAGGGAGGGTGGGAAGGAGATGCAGGAGGGAGGAGATATGGGGATGTATGTATATGTATAGCTGATTCACATTGTTATACAGCAGAAACTAACACAATATTGTAAAGCAATTATACTCTAATAAAAATGTTAAAAAAAAAAAAAAGGCAAGTCTGTATGGTTTCAGAGCCATTTTGGGCTTCACCACATCCTCCCTTTCTCCACAGTGTAAGGTGGAGAACTGAGCAGACAGGAGGAAGAGGTTCCAAATAAGAGTGCAGATAACCCAGGTCCTTGAAGCAACAGTCAAGGCATGTGCATCTTTTTACTTCCTTTTCCCACCTCCCTTATTAAATTCTTTTTTCTCTCCTCGTGCTCTTTGACTTGCTGTGGTACCCACTGGGGATGCCCTGGGATAACGGAGCAGCAGCCGGTCTGGGAGCTGAGGCCAGGGGGCTACCTTCCAAATGAAGCTCTCCCTCTTTGGTCAGGCTGGGATGTAGGGTGGCGGACACCCCAGCCCAGCTCTTGCATGATGGCTCAGGGGCCCTCTCAGCTAAAGAATCAGTTAAGCTGATCTTCAAAAGAGCCTACAGAACAGCCCCACTTTTTAACAGACATGCCAATTTACTAAGAGAGTGACAGTGAAAATCACCTATTTCTACCAGGAGAAGTTGATTGGTTGATGTCTTCTGCACCCCATTGTAAGGGAACTCCCTTGCCCAAGCGCTGGGGAGATGAATGGGCAGGGGCCTCAACTCAAAGTGTCACCACCTCTAGGACGGTGTCACTTCCATTATGGAGAACTACTGCTCCCTCTCTTTCCTAATTATAATATGAACGTACAGGAAAATATAGAGAATTCAGTAATAGCACTCTGTGTACCCACCAATGAGAACTAACACATGTTAATATTTTGTCATTTTTGCTTCAGATTTTTTTGAGATGTAACTTATATATGATATAGTATGCAAATCTTGAGTGCAGTTTGGTAAATTCCTACCTATAGATACACCTGTGTAATTACTATCCAGATCAAGATGTAGTATTTTGTCATCACCCCAGAAGGGTTCTCTATGCCATTTTGCAGTCAATAGCACCCCATAAGTAACCCCTATGGTAACCCCTGTTCTGAATTCTGTCACCAGGAATTACTTTTGCCGACTGAAACTCCTTAAAATCGTACTGTATGTATTCTTTTCTATCTGGCTGCCTTTGTTTAACATAATGTCCAGGAGGTTCATCCACGTTGTTGCGGTATGAATCCGTCCTCCTGTTGGTGGAGATTTGAGTTGTGTTGCTGCCGTTGCTACTGTAATGTAGTGCAGCAAGGAGTATTCTTGCACATGTCTCCCAGTGTATAAGAGTAAGAGTCTCTAGGGTATATATCTAGAAGTAGAATAACCAAATGGTATGAGTATCTCTAGTCATTGGCTAGTATGAATAAAGCTGCCGTGTACAGCATGGGCATTTCTTTTGGTGCACATAAATACTCACTTCTCTTGGGTTTATACCTAGAAGTGAATTTCGGAATCACAGGATAGGCATCTGTTTAGCTTTTGAAGATACTGCCAAAGAGTTTTCTGAAGTGGTTGAATGAATCTACATTCCCGCCAGCAATGTATAAGAACCCCAGTTGTTCCATATTTGTGTCAACACGTGATACTGTTAGACTCACTCATTTTAGCCATACTGGTAACTGTGTACTAACATCTTACTGTGGGTTCTTTTTTCTTCTTCCTGTAGCTTTAATTCACATTTCCCTAATAAGTAATTAAATTGACCACCTTTTCATATGCTTCAAACATTTCTTAAGAGAAATAGGACAATGCAGAAAAAGTTGAAATCCCCTTTTTCATCCTTCATATCCGCTCCCTCCCCAGAGAGGAGCATTACCATGAATTTGGTAAGTACCCTCCCAGTCCACGTTTTTGTACCTAAACTATATTTATATGTTCACATTAAAAAATATAGTATTGCTTTGTATGGTTTTTAAATTTACATACCTAATGTGAACATGCTCTGTTTTCATTCAACTTTGCTTTTACATACGTTGGTACATACAGATCTAGTTTATTCAACTAGATCTAGTTTATTTATTTTTATCTGCCAAATAGAATTGTATTGAATGACTACAGAGTAATTTATTTATCCACTCTCAAGTTGATGGACACTTGGGTTGTTTCCAATCTTTCTCTCTCACAAACAATACTTAGCTAACATGCTCTTACCTAACTCTTAGTGTACACATGCGAGTCTACTTCTCTGTTCACCTTGAATCCTTTCCTAGAACCAGACGAAAGGCAAAAGTTAAACCCTCTGTCCCTTGAGCCTTCTGGCTGGGTTCCATTTTCTATTCCAGGGCTTCCTGTTGTCCCCAGTCACCTGATCATAGTGATGACGATGGTAAGTCACCTCACCGTTCAGATGTGACCTTTTCCCTCACTGAGGAGGGCTGGGGAGCCTTGTCTTTCATGAACCCTGAACCTACATTAACCATAAAATCTTTACACTACAGTTTATACATATTTCAAGTTACAGAGGTCATTCATTCACACCGGTCTTCTTTGAGAAAAAAACTTGAGGTAGCTATAATTTTGAAACAGGAAATCAGAACTTCTTATATTTTTAAAGACCAGTTCTTTATCTTAATTGGCATCTCTTCCCCTTGTACACTGTTAACCACTGTCTCCTTAAAGTTTTTCTTGAATATCCATCTAATCACCTCACCATTTCTTCTCAGGGCCCTCTTGAATCCTCCTTTTTTTTTTTTTGCAGTACGCGGGCCTCTCACTGTTGTGGCCTCTCCCGTTGCCGAGCACAGGCTCCGGACGCGCAGGCTTAGCGGCCATGGCTCACGGGCCCAGCCGCTCTGAGGCATGTGGGATCTTCCCGGACCGGGGCACGAACCCGTGTCCCCTGCATCGGCAGGTGGACTCTCAACCACTGTGCCACCAGGGAAGCCCCTGAATCCTCCTCTTCATAATTAAAGTCTGAGTCCCCTACAGGTCTCTCCTTGATCTTTTCTTCTCATCTATACTTTTGCCAGGCTATCTCATCCCTTCTCAAGATTGTAACTAACATTTATAAGTTTTCAAATTTTTATTTCCAGATGAGATTTTTTTTTCTCCTTAAGTCTCCTATAGCCAATCATCAAAAACTCCTAGCATTCCTTTACAGACACTGTGTGGAAGAAACTTCTGTGTCCTAATATCAGCTCTCCCCTTCGGACCCATGGATTCCTGAAATAAAGACTGTATTTCCCAACCTCTCTTGCAATTGGGAGTGGTCATGTGACTTGATTCTGGACCACAGGCTTTGAGCAGAGATATTCTATGCATACCTCTAGAATGTAATCTCAAGGGAAGGCGGCAGGCACCCTCGTCCTTGCTTCTCCCTGATGGATAGAAGACAGACTTGTAGCTGGATTTCACAGCATGAGGTGGAAGCCATATATTGAGGACGGTGGCAAAAGGATAGAAGAATCCCAGATCCTGATGTCTTGATGCCTCCATGCCAACCGAACCCTGGTGAGAGACCTACATGAGAGAAAAATAAAAGACAATGTCTGGGATAGGGAGGGTGGGAGGGAGATGCAAGAGGGAGGAGATACGGGGATATATGTATATGTATAGCTGATTCACTTTGATATACAGCAGAAACTAACACACCATTGTAAAGCAATTATACTCCAATAAAGATGTTAAAAAAAAAAGAAGTCAATGTCCATCTTGTGTAAGCCAGTATTGTGGGGATTTCTGACCCTTATAATTGAACCTCATCCTAACACCTAATACTTCACATGAATCTCACCAGGAATCCCTCAACTCTGGAGGCGTAAGAGATAGTCATTTCCTTATTGCTTAAGCAAGTTTGAGTTGTGTTTCATTAACTGTATTAGTTTTCTAGGTCAGCCGTAACAAAGTACCACAGACTGGGTGGTCAAAACAAAAGAAATGTATTCTCTCACAGTTCTGGAGGCTAGAAGTCCACAATCAAGGTGTCAGCAGGGTTGGTTCCTTCTGAAGGCTGTGAGGGAGAATCTGTTCCATGCCTCTCCCCTAGCTTCTGGTGGTTTGCTGGCAATATTTGGCTTTCTTTGGCTTGTAGGTACATCACCCTGATCTCTGCCTCCATCTTCACATGGCCTTTCCCCTGTATGTTTTTGTCTGTGTCTCTTCCCGTCTTCTGAGGACACCAGTCATATTAGATTAGGGGCTACCCTAATTCAGTATGACCTCATCTTAACTTGATTACATCTGTAAAGACCCTTTTTCCAAATAAGGTCACATTCACAGGTACAAGGTGTGAAGACTTAAACATATCGTTGGGGGAAGGGGGTGACCATTCAACTCACAACAGTGATATAAGCCAAAAATTGACCTATAGTAGTGAAAATCATCTTAAAGAAGAGAGTAACGTTACACTACCTGATTTCAAGACTTCCTGTAACATTACATTTATTAAAATGGTGGTATTGGCCAAGGATTGGCAAATAGACCAATGGGACAGACAAGAGTTCAGAAATACATACACACATATTTGGTTAATTGATTTATGAGAAAGGTGTCAATGCAATTCAACAAGGAAATAAAAATCTTTTCAACAAGTGGTGCTGGAAGAACTAGATATCTGTACAGAAAAAAAATTACAATAACACCTACTATACACCCTACACAAAAATTAACTTGCAATGGATCATAGACCTAAACGTAAAAGCTAAATCTGCAAAGTTTCTAGAAGAAAACATGAGAGAATATCCTCAAGACTTGGATGTAGGGAAAGATTTTTGGATGGTATATAAAAAGCACTAATCATTTTTTAACTGAGAAATCAGACTTCATCAAAATTTAAAACTTTTGTTCATCAGATGTTATTACAAAAAGAAAACTGCAAGCCCCAGACTGAAAGAAAATGTGGAAATCCATATAATAGACACAGGATTTGTTTTTAGGACATAGAAAGATTATCTACAAACTAATAATAAAAAAACAACCAACCTAGGAAAAACAAAACATGGGCAAAACACTTGAACACACACCTCACAAAAGAAGATATAGGAATGACTAATAAACACATGAAAAGTCAAACATGCAATTATCCTGTGATCTAGCAATTCTTCTATGTTTTTATCCAAGAAAAGTGAAAAACAATATAAGAATGAATTTTTATTCATAATAGCCAAACACTGGTAACAACCCAAATGTCCATAAACAGAAGAATAGACACACAACTGTGGTACAGTCATATACCAGAATACTGCTCAGCAAAGAAGCAACAAACTACTGACACAAGACAACATGGACGAATCTTAGGAATACGATGCTCGCCAAAGGATGCTGCAGCAGGTTGAATAACAGCCTCTCAAAGACATTCAACTCTAATCCCCGCAGCAACATTGCAGAAGGGAGTGTTGATAATGGGGGAGGCTGTGTTTGTGTGAGGGCAGGAGGTATATGGAAAGTCTCTGTACTTTCCACACAATTTTGCTGTGAACCTAAAACTGCTCTTCAAAGTAAAGTCTATTAAAAAAAAAAAAGTAAATGAAGTCATGGCATAGAAAACAAGTGACCTTTCAAAGAAAGAAAAATACCTCCATGTGATTTTTTTTACAGAGTTATCTCAATATAATCAACATACAATAAACTTCACAAATTTTGAATATACAATTTGAAAAGTTTTGACATCTGTTCATAAGATAGTGAATGTAGCCACCACCCACAAAGGTTTCCTCCTGCCCCATTGTCACCCCTCCAGCCCCATTCTCAGGCAACCACTAGTCTGCTGTCTGTCACTATCGATTAGTTTGCATTTACTAGAATTTTAAATAAATGGAATCATACAGTATATACTCTCTTTCTGTAATTATTTTGAGATTCATCCATGTTGTTGTGGGTATCAATAGCTCACTCATTTTTACTGGTAAATAATATTCCATTGTATGGATATACCACAATTAGTTTATCTATTCACCAGTTGATGGACATTTGGGTTGGTTCTAGTTTTGACTATTACAAATAAAGCTGGTACACAAGTACGGGCAGATGGTTTTGTTTCTCTTGGATAAATACCTAAGAGTAGAAAGACTGGATCATATGGTAGGCGTGCTTTTAACTTTTAACTCCTGAAGAAAGAAAACACTTTAATGTGATTTTAAACCAAAACAACCCACTGTGAGTCTCAGGCAGAATCAAGACAGGAGTTTCCCTAGTGCCAGGTTCTAAGACTTTCTGCTGCCACCATCTGGGGAGCAAAAAGAGGAGACAGCTGTCCCCAGAAGTCCACTCCCAGCACCAGGATCTTGTCCTGTTTTCTCTGCTCTCTCCTGCAACGTTGCCTCCACCCCATCATACCCACAGCCCCCGGCCATTCAAAAGCCATTTGCCTAACTTGATTATGGGTGAAGAATTGGAGCGGTTCAAGCCACAAATATAACTCAGTGGGAAAGAAGAACATGGGCTTAAAGCTACTCTCCAGCCCTTTGTAGCATCTTAATGTCACAGAGGAAAAAAGAACTTCTCATTCTGGAAATGAGCTAGCACTCTTTTTGCACCCCAAACCACCTTGGCAAGTTGCAGAGGTGCTTTTTATTCCAGCGCCAGGCACAAGGTAAGTACTTAATTTTCATTTGAATGAATGAATGTCTACCACACACATTCCTCTAATTAGTCACAAAAGATACAGTTGGAGAGAAAAACAAATATCGTATATTAACGCATGTATGTGGAACCTAGAAAAATGGTACAGATGAACCGGTTTGCAGGGCAGATGTTCAGACACAGATGTAGAGAACAAAGGCATGGACACCAAGTGGGGAAAGCCGCGGGGGGGTGGGGATGGTGGTGTGCTGAATTGGGCGATTGGGATTGACCTGTATACACTGATGTGTATAAAATGGATGACTAATAACAACCTGCAGTATAAAAAAACAAACAAACTAAACTTTCTTTGGGTTATTTGTATGGAAATATGTTAATATAAATGTTTCAGACATTACATGAAATTTCTAAAAATCTTATATGTTCTGGTATAATGTTATAAGTCATAATTCTAGTTATTACTTTAAAATGTATATCTCAGAAATAACTAAATTTCCTTGTCAATTGCATTATTATGAACTTTCATCAAATCTTTAACTGTGTCATTTTTAAGTCTTTTGTCATTTACAGACAGTTCTGGGTGTACTCTGATGCTTTTGCCAAAATGTTCCTATAAAAGGGTTTCATCTTCAAGGAATTCATGGAAAAGACTCTGACAAGTACAGGTTTCTAGTAACTGACTATACGGCTGAACTGAATGAATAAGCATTTTCAGAACTCTAATGGAAAACTGGTGAATTCATAAAAGTGTTAACAAAAGATCAAGATAAAAAAAAATTAATTACGTGGGACTGAGTGAACTGATGAGGATGATTATAATTTTTGTGACTTTCTGTTTGAATAATAATAATGAAAAAAAAGATACAGTTGGTTTCAGGCAAGAGCATGTAGTGAACTAGCGGTCAGAAGGCCTGGACTCTGGTGCTTGCCTTGCCATTAATCTACCTGTGACGTAGGGGGAGGACATGGAACTTTTCTGAGCTTCGATTTCCTTAAATGTAAGATAAGAAAACAACCTGACTTCTTTAGCTTTGGGGACATTTAAATAAGATGACACATGCAAAAATTCTTTATAAAATGTCTACATTTACAAATTTATCTACAGATGTATTAGCAAATAAAAAGAGTTATGCAATATGACTTTTTTTTACATTGTCTTCCAAGATCTCAAAGCTGCCTCATACATTTAGCTCTACTTTGTTAGGAAGTCAAGGAAGAACAGATTTTTGCAAAGCCTGGTACACCAAGCAGTTGAGCCACAAAGAGTTGAATTGACTTTCCGAAGATCACCCAGGGAGTCATTTTTCCGGCAAACTCGAATCTGGCACTCCTTTCTGAGGACAAGTTCATCTCTTAATCTCCGGCTTTCCATCAGAACTTCTCTGTACTGCTGTAAACCTCTGACACTGCTAAATGTGGAGCTGGCTTAGTCAGTCTACCTGAAAGCAAATGCTAATTTCTCCATTGCACTATAGAGAATAATTAACTTGATTATTTTATAAGTGGTGTTAGTTAATCTTCTCAGATGAAGACCACCTAGCTCAGGACTCCCCTGGTGGTGCAGTGGTTAAGAATCCACCTGCCAATGCAGGGGACACGGGTTTGATCCCTGGTCCAGGAAGCTCCCACACACCGTGGAGCAACTAAGCCCGTGCGCTACAACTACTGAGCTGCGCTCTGGGGCCCGCGAGCCACAACTACTGAACCCATGTGCCACAACTACTGAAGCCCGCGCGCCTAGAGCCCATGCTCCGCAACAAGAGAAGCCACCGCAATGAGAAGCCCACACACCGCAACAAAGCGTAGCCCCCGCTCGCCGCAACTAGAGAAAGCCCGCCGCAGCAGTGAAGACCCAATGCAGCCAAAAATAAATTTAAAAAAAAAAACCACCTAGCTCAAATACATAGTCCAATATTTTAAAATTACAGTAAAACTAACAGTCTATTAATGCAAGAGATTATTTCCACCATTGTTAGGGGGAAATAAAAAAGACATACAGAGATCTAAAATTCAGAATGGGCCAAATCTTCATTTGACCTTTATTTGCCTCCAGCTTTACATTGCCCATCCCCACTACCCAGGGTTTAATTTGGATGAACATCTGATTTGGGTTGGGGTTAGGGGACATGACTGTAGATGTGGAGTGGTAAATCATGGCCATCTGAGGTCCTGACGGTGGCTTCTCCATCTTCTACGTTCCATGACACTGTTTTGTGCATTCCAGTTGGATCACTTGACTTTTTCCTATGTTCTAACACAGATGCCCACATGAGTAGAAATGAATAAATGAAGAAACACAAACTTAGCAGACACACCACCAGCATTGTACGTATGGAAAGAAGTAGAGAGAAGAACGCAAAATTCCCTTCTGAATAACACCTTTTACCAGACTCTCCTGGTAGAGAAAACTTTGAGATGACAATACTAATTGCAATGAAATATAAATAAGACAACGATAGGTTTTCAATAATAAAAAACAGACCAGCTACAGGGGTTCCCAGGGCGGTGAAAGTAACATACCTCGTGACCCCACCCTGTGGAGAGGAACTTACTATAAAGCTATCCTCTTCTCTCCCCGGATGATACTTTCATCCTCTTGAAATATTCTTCAAAATGATGACCTTTTGAGAAGGAAATGAAGTCTAAATTTTTAAAAATTAAGAGTTTGGGTAACTTTGCATGAAAAAGAAACAAAGTAGGTTCTATGTTGTCAATTTTAGTGTCGTTGAAAATTTTGGTGTTCAATAAAACCTCATACTGTAAGTAAAGTAGAATCCAGTAACTTAATATGTTCAGTGGGAAAAAAACATCAATGCGTGTACAGAACTTTTAAGCTCTCTCATTGAATGTGTCCCAACATCAGCAGCTGTTCTTTGGTTCATCCCCAAAACGTGAACATCACTAACAGTAGGAATTTGTTCTGTAATTTCACTAAATGGAAAAAGGACTCCTTGGAGAGAAGCTTATTGAATATCTCAGGGAAGGGGAAAAAAAATCAGTCTGAATCTGGATGATCTTGTTTCCAGAGAGCAAAGATGCTTTTCAAAAACAGCTGCAGTCGAGGAACTCAGACTGAGCTCCCACTTGGCATGTAATGACAATTTAAGTGTCATCATCTTCATATACAGTGTAAATCAGTGGTTCTCAAACTTGAGAGAGCATCAGAACCATCTGGAGGTGTTCAAACCCACATGGCTGGGCCCACCCCCAGAAGTCTGTAACAGGGCCCAAGAATCTGCATTTCTAACAGATTTCCATGTGAAACTGCTGCTGGTGGTCCAGAGACCACACTTTGAGAACCATTGGTATAAATTATCTTAGTTGAACTGGGTGATTCTGTGAGCATCTATGAGTTCATTATGATCCTCAAAAGAAAAAGTCAGTATTGGGCTTCCCTGGTGGCGCAGTGGTTGAGGGTCCGCCTGCCGATGCGGGGGACGCGGGTTCGTGCCCCGGTCCGGGAAGATCCCACATGCCGCGGAGCCGCTGGGCCCGTGAGCCATGGCCGCTGAGCCTGTGCTCCGCAACGGGAGAGGCCACAGCAGTGAGAGGCCTGCGTAACGCCAAAAAAAAAAAAAAGAAAGAAAAAGTCAATATAAAATGTACAGATAGGCAGTTGTAAAAAAAATTAAATTTCTTAATATACATGGATATTTGTATCTTCCTTTTAAGTACATGTTGGTTTATAAAGCATAGTTCTTTTAAAATCTGTGAAGCAATGAATAGACATCCACAGGTACCAAAAGCAGGAAAAACTAAATAACATGATAGAAAGGAATCCAGTCCTCAGTCAGCACCACTAGAACACAATAACTAATCAAAATTCTTGTGTTCAAAGATGACAAACTAGCCAAATGGCCCAAAGAAGAGAATTAACTTGATCCCTCATCATCTAGGGGGAAAACCCTCTACATGCTCATTGGAATGAGATGTTCACACACTCATAGCTCAGTGATATATTTTCAATTAATATATCAAAGGAGGTTAATATATAATAATGGCAAGACAATGAGTTTGGCAATGTCAGCCTTGTGGAACCCAAACCGACAACCTTTCCGAGGAAGATGTAAGTTTCATAAACTAAAATCTATGAGAAAGTAATAGACTTAAAATTCCCACTGATAAAACCAGGTGCAACTGAAGTATAAAAGGTATTTAAGTAAAGACTCAGGTTTATATTACCGTGGACTATAAAACCAAATTGAGGTATCCACCAAGAACCAATCAGTGGACAATACACAAGGCCTAATGCTGTCTTCCTTTGTTTTTATCTTTAGAATCTGGTAAGGTTACTACAACCACAGAAAAATGCAGAAATAGAATCAGGTCAAATTACTGTTAACTCCAAGGGGATGTTCCTGAGGAGATATAAGAATAAAAGTAAGAATAAGAACAAAATAAGGATAAAATTCTATAAACTGCACAAAGGCTGACATGTGAAGGCTAGTAGCAGTTTTAGTCATAATAGCCAAAATTTGGAAACTACCCAAATCCCCATTAGTAAGTGAATCAATAAGCAAATTGCAGCACATCCATACTATGAAATACTACTCAGCAAAGAAAAAGGAACGAAGTATTGATACGTGTTACAACACAAATGAATCTCAAAAATATCATAAGCCAAAGAAGTACAGTATGATCTTTTTATTTATTTTTTTAATGGCACGATCTTTGTGTTAGTGTATGTGGAGTAATTCTTTAGGTGTTTAAAACACTTATAAGGAGTTAGTTTATTGGACTGGTGACTGCATCAAATGTTTAGAAAATTTTGATAAGACAGTTTTCAGTCAATGTTGAAATGCATGGGGGAATTTAATTTGTCAAAATTCAATGTTTTAATTTATTGGTTGTGGAAGTCGTGTAAATACTCAAAAGGATATAAATTTCAATGATTAAAGGAATGTTAATTGTTCAAACTATGCATAAGAAGAATACATTGTTACATTAAATAAGGCATAATAGAAGGAAGTGGTCTTCGCTTGCACAAAAGCCTCTTACACATTCAATAATGCACCAGCATGCATCGTACAAACACCTCCAGTCTTGGTCAGCACGAGCACATGCATTTGGCAGAGTTCTCATCAGTGTGCGTAGATGATCCTGGGTTCTGTTTTTTCCACTTAATGACATTTCATATGTACGATATTAGCTATAGAAATAGCCCACAGGACTCCCCTGGTGGTGCAGTGGTTAAAAATCCGCCTGCCAATGCAGGGGACACGGGTTCGAGCCCTGGTCCAGGAAGATCCCACATGCCGAGGAGCAACTAAGCCAGTGCACCACAACTACCGAGCTTGCACTGTAGGGACTACCGAGCCCTCGTGCTGCAATTACTGAAGCCCACGCGCCTAGATCCCATGCTCCACAACAAGAGAAGCCACTGCAATGAGAAGCCCGCGCACCGCAACGAAGAGCAGCCCGCGTTCACCGCAACTAGAGAAAGTCTGCTCACAGCAACGAAGGCCCAACGCAGCCAAAAAAAATAGAAAAAGAAAAGAAATAGTCCACAACGTTGTTGTTTTTGAGATTCTGATAAGGCATCTGTGATATACCATAGTTTGCTGATCTTTTCCTCCATTGTTGGGGCTTAAGTTCAAAATCATTAAAAATTATAGTTACCAATCGTTTCTTTCTCGCCATGGTACGCTAGCAATACCCAGACCTGGCTCAGAATCCCCTCCACCTTGTCATAGCCATGTGACCTTGAGCAGACCACCTGACCTTTCTGATCCTTACTTATCCCAGGGTTTCCAAAAAGGATAAAATAAGGCACACCTGCAGCTCCTGGCACATAGTATGTGCTCAGAAATGTTGAGCCCTGCAGGGGGCGACGGTTCTATCCCTGGTAGGGAAAGTGAGATCAAAAAAGAGAAGAAAGAAAGAAAGAAAAGGAAAAGAAATGTTGAGCCCTAGATCTAACACATATTTTCCTGATGTACATACTCTTCAGAGCATCCAAGCCTTTCAATTTTAGTGTAACAATTATACCACTTTGGACCTGATATTCTTCATACTCTAGCCATAATCTTCACTGTTTTTCTGTTTTTTGGGGTTTTTTTTGCGGTACGCGGGCCTCCCCCGTCGCGGAGCACAGGCTCCGGACGCGCAGGCTCAGTGGCCATGGCTCACGGGCCCAGCTGCTCCGCGACATGCGGGATCCTCCCGGACCGGGGCATGAACCCGTGTCCCCCGCATCGGCAGGCGGACTCTCAACCACTGCGCCACCAGGGAAGCCCGCTTTTCTTTTTTGAGAGTTAATTTACACTTCCAGTTTTCATTCCTTCAATCCATTATATTCCTAAGTTTTGTTTGTTGTGTTTGTGTTTTTGCTCCTAGTTTTTCCATCTGCTACTATGTCTGTAATCCATGGCCTTCAAATCATTTGTGCTGCATTTTCTCTTCTCCTGTTTGGTGTCTATCTTTTCAGTCTGTTTTCCTTAGGCATACATTGGTGTATATATTTTAAATAAGATCATACGTTATACTCTGTTTGTAACCAGTAATCGTATGATCAGTTTCCATGTCAAATATGTTTTCTCATTATTTTAATAGATGTGTTGGTAAATTGCAATTTAATCAATTCCTCATTTTTAACATTTATATTGTTTTTACTTTTTCACTTTTACAGGGGATGCTTTGATGAATATTCTAGTAGCTATATCTTTAGGCTCATCCGTGATTGCTTCCTTAGAATTAATTCATACATGTTAAATTACTGGGTCAAAAACCACATAGAATTCTAGGTCTTTTAGTATGTGTTTTCACATTATCTAGATAAAGATTATACACAATAAGGTTATAGCTTCCTGCAGAAAATCCAAGGCAATATTATCACATCGATTTCCTTTAGATACTCCCCTACTGATCAATCTTCAGAAATATCAATATTTTGAGCCATTTTCCTGAATAAAAAATTATAAATAAAGTATCATGAGCTCACATTTTTACAATCTGATACAAAAGAAGTAACTACTCCCTGGAATGTCACCTTTACTAAACCAGTGCTCTCTGAGAGCACCTTACAATGTAGTGCCTGTTTTATAAAAGCACATTCATTTGATTTTGAGATCAGTATGTGAGGGGGCCTGGGGGCATTCCCATACTCTTTTGTGCTCTCATTCGCCCTAGCAATGCCGACTGAACACTTTGTTTTCAACCACAGGGTCTGGGCGCTCCATAGCTATACCATGCCTTTTAGATTAAATCTGATTTCTTCCTTCAAGTGGATGCTTTATTCTCATAGCCAACAGGTCACAGAGTTCAGAGAAAGAAGATCATGTTCTATAATGTTTATTAATGTCTTAAAACTGTGTGCCCCATCTATTCTGAGTCTGAAAGAAATCAAAGTTATTCTTACAGAAAATCAGGTACAGTGAATCAATCAACTAATTAATCATTGCTGGGTGCCAACAATGTGCAAGGCAGCAGAAGTCCTCCAACTCAGAGAATAAGCTTAAAATACATTGGTAAATATTCTTCTTTCATTTTGGTTGCTTTTTCTGGAATATTGGATGAATGTTTAAGTTTGCATTTTGTTTTCCTATATGTTATTTTTTCTTAGCCTGGAGGAAGACCATAGTAGCTAAGTTTTTAAAGTATCATGTTTTTCCTCAAAAGATGCTTTTTAAATTGAGGAAATGGAGTGTCTTGCAATATGAATATTGGCTTTATGTGTTTCCTCTTCTGTGAAATGTCCATTTATGTCTTTTGCCTATTTTTCTATTGGGTTATTGTCCTTTGCTTATTGATTTGTGGAAGTTCTTAAAATATTCTTTTTTTTTTTTTTTTTTGCGGAACGCGGGCCTCTCACTGTTGTGGCCTCTCCCGTTGCCGAGCACAGGCTCTGGACGCGCAGGCTCAGCGGCCATGGCTCACGGGCCCAGCCGCTCCGCGGCATGTGGGATCTTCCCGGACCGGGGCACGAACCCGTGTCCTCTGCATCGGCAGGCGGCCTCTCAACCACTGTGCCACCAGGGAAGTCCCTTAAAATATTCTTGATAGAGATTCTTTGTTATATATGATACATCTTCCCTATTTGTAGTTTACCTTTTCACCTTCTTTAACATGTCTTTTAATTAATACTAGTTTTTAATTTCAATATAGTCAAAGTCATCACACTTACTTGATAATGGGCTTTTTTGGGTCCAGTGTTTAAGAAATCCTTCCCTACCCTCCAGATCTAAAGATACTCACTCATATTTTTTTCCTGAAAGTTTTAAAGTTTTGCTTTTGATATTTGAATCCTTAATCCATCTGGAGTTGATTTGCATGTCTGATGTGAGATAGGAATCTGATTTATTTTTCATATGGATAATAATTTTTTTCCTGTTCCATTTATTGAATTCCTTATAAATAATCCAGGAAACGCAAATCAAGACCATAAAGAGAGATACCAATTTACATCCATTTAGTTGGCAAAAACTGAGAAGTCTGACAGTACCAAGTGCTGAAGAGGATAGATCAATAGGATGGTGAGAGTATAAACTGTTACAACTGCTTTGGAAAACAGTCTGGCTTTATACTGCAAAGTTGAACATTCATACATCCTACAATGGACCCACATTCCATTCATAGGTATAAACCGAGGACGACTCCAGCAGGTATGCACTGGGAGAGAAAACCACTTATGAGAATGCTCGTTAGAGCAAGAAATGTGAAAGCCTAAACTCCATTATCCAGGAGGCCAGATAAATAAATGCTGGTATAGTCAAACAATGAAATACTACACCGCAGTGAAGGTGAATGAATCACTGCAAACCACAACTCTTAGTGATAGAAAACTAAATGGGAAAAAAAGTCCCAGAAGACTATATACAGCATAATATCATTTTTATAAAAGTCAAGAAGAGTTGAAACTAATCATTAACTTCTTTGCGTGCGTCTATGTGTGATAAAAAATAATTTAAATCGAGAATGAATAAAAATACAAGATTCAGAATTGTGGCTATACACGTGGAAGAGGCAGGGGGATGGGCCAGGACAGGGCACGGAGGAGGTGGAAGTTTTGTCAGTGTGTTGGTTCGCTGACTGCATAGTGAGATCATGGGTGGTCGTTATATTATTTTATTTTATTTTTTTAAAGGTAACTTTCTAAAATTATTTATTTATGGCTGTGTTGGGTCTTCGTTGCTGCCCGAGGGTTTTCTCTAGTTGCAGCGAGCGGGGGCTACTCTTCGTGGCAGAGCCCGGGTGGGCTCTAGGCTCATGGGCTTCAGTAGTTGTGGCACACAGGCTAAGTAGTTGTGGCTCCTGGGTTCTAGAGCGCAGGCTCAGTAGTTGTGGCGCATGAGCTTAGTTGCTCCACGACATGTGGGATCTTCCCAGACCAGGGATCAAACCCGTGTCCCCTGCATTGGCAGGCGGATTCTTAACCACTGTGCCACCAGAGAAGTCCCAGTCGTTATATTATTAACAAATAAACACACAAGTAGATAAAATAAAAGAGGGCCAAGCATGGACCAGTGATGAGAGTAGGAGAGAAAAACCAGCACAGAACCTTTGAGGAATGAGCTGGCCTAAGGTGTGAAGTGATGACACTCAAAACGAAGGTCTAAAAGCTGTTTGAGGGAATTCTCTGGTGGTCCAGTGGTTAGGACTCTGCCTTTCACTGCCAAGGGCCCGGGTTCAATCCCTGTTCGGGGAACCAGGATCCCACAAGCTGTGCTGCGCAGCCAGGAAAAAAAAAAAGGTATTTGATGTAAGTAACAGTTAAGTATTACTAAATCAAAACTCCTCACCTTAGTAATTTTTTCACTAGATCCTGATTAGGTATTAGTTTATATATGCAGGCTGCCTAAATCCCATGTCATTTCAGGTCTGTTTGGATCACAGTGAAAAAAATAAATTCTCTAGGGAGAGACTGGATAGAAAGAGAAGCAAGTTGACTAAGAAAACCTTCAGTTCTTCCAAGCACTCCCTGAGAACTTACAAAATCAGATGTTGGTGACAAGAAATAATAACAATACAAATAAAACGGAGTGCTGGGGTTATTTCAAAGCTGAGTCTCTGTAGATAAGAGCTTACTAAAGACAAATCAGAAAATGGGACATCAATTTATCAGCAGGATCTTTTTGTGCTTCAATTTCTTTAAATCTTAGTCTAAACAGGAGGTTACCCTACTATTGTTCTAAAACTCCAACCCAACAAATATTCGTCGAGTTCCTAAAATATGTAGGCACTGTGCTTGGATCTAGGAATAAAACAATGAACAAAGAAGACAATAGCCATGGAGCTATTGATAAACAATGTTTAGCAAAATAAATATATTTCTGTTTTTATTCAAAGAACTGGATCATACATGATATCTTTCATGAAGCTTTATTTGTCTTTATCCAAAACATATCCAGTAGAATTGATGACCCCTCCTCTGTCCCCACTAGACCTCACAGCGCTTCCTTTATAGTATTCGTCATGCGGACTTACAATCATTTGCATACGTGTCTGCAGTAGATGTCTGTTACTTGTATTCTGTCCAGGACCTTTTCCTCTCAGGAACTCCTTTCTCCACTTTCTAAGGCTGTCAGTCACATGCCTCCGCATCCCCAATCCATGGGGAAGTACAAGATGCAGGCTGGCCACAGAGAGAAGGTGGGTCTGTGACCCAAGTAGAACCTTTTCTTGAGGCTTTGGATCCTGGAAGAGAAGAATCTGTTTCTCCTCCTAAAATCACTAGTACTAATATGGATGCCTAGAGCTTTGCCTCCATGGGAAAATCTAAGAACACAGAGGAGAACAGAATTGTGAGATGGAGAGAGAGACTGAATCCTGATGACACTTTTTAAAAAATATTTATTTATTTATTTGGTTGTGCCGGGTCTTAGTTGCAGCAGGCGGGCTCCTTAGTTGCGGCTCGCAGGCTCCTTAGTTGCGGCTTGGGGACTCCTTAGTTGCGGCATGCATGCAGGATCTAGTTCCCTGGCCAGGGATTGAACCCAGGCCCCCTGCATTGGGAGCATGGAGTCTTAACCACTGGACCACCAGGGAAGCCCCCTGATGATATTCTTTAAGCCTGAACCAGCAGTACCTGCAACCCATTATCCCAGTTAAAAGAACCAATATATTGGGCTTCCCTGGTGGCACAGTGGTTGAGAATCCGCCTGCCGATGCAGGGGACACGGGTTCGTTCCCCAGTCTGTGAAGATCCCACATGCCGCGGAGCAGCTGGGCCCGTGAGCCATGGCCGCTGAGCCTGTGCGTCTGGAGCCTGTGCTCTGCAACGGGAGAGGCCACAACAGTGAGAGGCCCGTGTACCGCAAAACAAAACAAAACAAAACAGAAAGAACCAATATATTGACTTTTAACTTAAGCTCGTTAGGTTAGTTTTTTGTCACTTAAAACTAGGAAATCCCAACCAATAATGTGTATGTCTCCTCCCAGACTGTCAGCTTCTAGGAGTACCTATGAACAAGGGCCTAATTGGCACCTAAACTGACCTGGTGGCAATGGCTGACAGGCTGACACGGCAGGCAAATGCCTGGATAAAATTGTTCAGCGTCTAGAGCGGGTGTGTGTAACCCTAGGCCTGTGAACTCCTAATTGGATCCATGAGTGGATGTGTATATGTGGATTTTTCAGGTAAGAAAGTTAATACTGGTCATCCATCAGATAGATGCTCAAAAGAATCCCAAACCCAGAAAGTTCAGGAACTCTCACTGTTTAAAGGCTGTGCCTCGCAAACTCAGCCTGGTTTCAGTGACAGCAGTCACCACATCTGGATACATGCAGCCAAGGGGAGAGAGAGCTTTGCTCGAACTTTCCTTCAAGTCTAGAGAATGCAAAAGCTTGCTGTATTCCAAGTGCAGTCATGCCATGTTTGTGTCGTTTGTACCTTTTTGTGTGTGAGGTTGCTTTCTGGTCTGCTCTTCTAGATCCACTGAGGGATATAGCTGCGAAATGTAAGGTAAGAAGAGAAATCCAACCCCCTCTGACCACAGTCCTCACTTCATATCACATAACTGACAGAACCCCTCCTGCACTCGCTCCCAATCCCGGGGATCCCTTGAGCACTGACCACACCTAATCCTGTTATTAATCTCTAGATCCATTCTTTTTTTTTATTGTGGGAAAATACACATAACATACAATTTACCATCCTAACCATGTTTAAGTGTACTGTTCAGCGGCGTTAAGTCCGCTCACACTGTTGTGCTACCATCACTACCATCCATCCCCAGAACTTTTTCATCATCCCAAACTGAAACTCTGTGCCCATTAAACACTAACTCCCCAATCACCTCTCCCCCCAGCCCTAGGAAGCTCTATTCCACTTTCTGTCTCTATGAACTTGACTAATTTAGGTACCTCATACAAGTAAAATCATACAATATTTGTCCTTTTATGTCTGGCTTTTTTCACTTCGCAGAATGTCCTCAAGGTTCAGCCATGTGGTAGCATCTAGCTTACATTCCGAGTCACCTGTGGACCACAGTGACTTAGCTTCCCGAACCTGCCTCTTCACGGCTGACACATAGGCTGGCTCTCAGAGAGCCGGACCGAATGCTGAGCCAGATGCTGTGAATCTTCACTTCCCCGGCACAAACGAGCCTCTCTCAGGGGCTTCCTGGGGAAAACAGATGGGAGAGATTATTATCCCAGGCCCATGAGGTCTCCAAGCATTGCCATATTCATTCATATGGATTTTCTTGATGTTTTTCTTTTTTTACTGAGGTATAATTGGTCTATAACATTATATTAGTTTGTACAACATAATGTACAAACTCACAATTGTACAACATAATGATTCAACATGTGTATATATTGCAAAATGATCACCACGATAAGTCTAGTTAACATCTGCTACCATACAATGTTACAGATTTTTTTTTCTTGTGATGAAAACTTTTAAGATCTACTCTCTTAACAGTTTTCATTGATGTTTTCCAAAGATAAAAGACTGTCTTTGTGGGGAATTCCCTGGCGGTCCAGTGGTTAGGACTCCAAGCTTCCAATGCAGGGGGCACGGGTTCAGGGAACTAAGATCCCGTGGGCGCAGCCAAAAAAAAAAAAAAAAAGACTATCTTTGTGCAGCAAATATGCACATGAATAGAAAAGGCTATCAGATCTTTCACTAGGGGAGGTTGGAGGGAGTTCTGGAGAATCTCTAGTGAGGAAGAGAGGGGATGCTAAGGAAGAATCAACCAGGACTGGTAGATAGTCCCAAAGCATCAGGTTTCTTCATGGGAAAGCCGGGCTGGAGAACACAGTGGGACCTCCTACTCCAAGCCCGCTTGACTGAGAGCAATCAGGCCTGTGGCTGTAGTGAGGATGTGACTCTCCTCCCGGAGGCCCTACAGCAAACATGAAGGTTGGAAGCACAAGACCTGCTCCACCTGAATACAGGCAGGGAGCTCCAAGAGGGGACAGTCAACTGCTCATGCTGCATGAGTGACTTTGACTGGTCAACCCACCCTATTGAGGATCCTGATCGAACTTAGCCATCAATAAATCACTCTCCTATTAAGAAGCAGCCAGAAAAGGGATGAAGGGGGAGGCAGGAAGTGAAAGTATTGGGGATGGTCATTCCTCTCTGGGCTGAGGCAGGGATGAGGGGATAAGAGGAAAATAAATCCACCTTGCAAATTCCAGAAAAGCCAGCCTCACTGTGCCCGACAGCAACGGCCTTCAAACTGGACGTAGCAAAGTGAGTTGCTAGTTGATGAGCTCTCAGCAACTTTTAGGGAATTAATATTCAGATCTTCAACTTGAGTTTGTCTTCTTTCTTAAAATTGTTCTGCCAGGGCTTCCCTGGTGGCGCAGTGGTTGAGAGTCCGCCTGCCGATGCAGCGGACACGGGTTCGTGCCCCGGTCCGGGAAGATCCCACATGCCGCGGAGCGGCTGGGCCCGTGAGCCATGGCCGCTGAGCCTGCGCGTCCGGAGCCTGTGCTCCGCAACGGGAGAGGCCACAACAGTGAGAGACCCGCGTACCGAAAAAAAAACATTGTTCTACCAGAGAGGCAGTGTGGTCAAACTATTACACTGGTGCTGTATTTCTACTTCCCTGTTCTCAATAGTGCTTCTCCCACTTAGGAAAAGTGTTAGGATTAGGGTTAGGGTTGGGGTTAGGGCTGGGAACTCGATCTCTCGCTCATCTGAATCTTCCAATGGTGCATTGCCACTCGGTATAAAAATCTCCAGGCACCCAACAAAGGGCAATTTAAAATAGTGGTGTTGATGAGAAAATGAGTAACTCTAAAGGAACGTCTTAGGTTGGTGTATTAGTTTCCCATGGTTGCCATAACAAACATTTCCACAAACTTGGTGGCTTTTGCAAAAATAGAAATTTATTTGCTTACAGTTCTGGAGGCCAGATGTCCAAATTCAAGATGTCAGCCGGGACCAGCTCCCTCCTAAGGAAAAATAATCCTTCCTTGCCTCTTCCAGCTTTTGGTGGCTCCAGGCATTCCTTGGCTTGTGGCTGCATCACTCAATCTCTGCCTCTGTCTTCATGTGGCCTTCTCCGTCTTTGTGTCTCCTCGTCTTTCTCTTATAAGGACACTTGTCTTCGGATTTAAGGCCCCTCTTCTGGGGTAGTCCAGCATGATCTCATTTTACAATTCTTAATTATATTTGCAAAGACTATTTTTCCAAATAAGGCCATATTCACAGGTTACAGGAGTTAGGATGTAACCATATCCGTATCTTTTCGGGGGCTACAATTCAACCTACTGCAGCTGGGTTACCCCAGAAGCATTGCCAAGATCAAGACCTGAGTGCAAATTCTTTTTTAGGGAGGTGATCCCAGGAAGCGTCAGCAGGAGAGTGGGAAATGATTGACAGGGAAGAGAAGGAAGCCAATACAGAGTACCTTAATGAGTTACCATTGTGAGAAACAGGGGTTCACTTCCATAGAGATCCCTGGGGAGATGGTGTAGAACACACCTCAGGGTTCAGAGTCAGGGAAGCTGTAGTATGTTTGTCATTGACTGAAGGCTGTCCCCAAGGGTATTAACTCCCTGATGCTTATCTCCTTGAACACTCAGGCAAAGTGAAAGCTTTCAAAGGATTATTCATATATGTATTTGAATGCTTAGTGCATGTACTGAAATGCTAAGTGCCTCGGGGATGTGGGTGGGGTATTGATAGCATCTGCTACTGGGCAAGTCAGGTAGTTTTTATTTCATTGCTTCTATCAAAATTGAAGAAGGAGCTACTAGAGTTGTCCACCGACAGGTCATTTAAAATAATATTTAATGGAAGATCACTGAGTGATTTTTGGCATAAAACCGAGAAGAATTTCAAAGAATTGACTGACTTTAGTATACAAATTACTTCCAGACTCCTCTGCACATTTATTTGAACAAAGTTAGTTACTATATATGGGGATTAAGTAGGAATATGTGATATTCATCAATATATAATATTTATCACATCAATTTATAATATTTATCACAATATATGTGATAAATAAATATATTTATTTATCACATATATATTAATATATAATATTTAACACGAATTAAAAGTTTAAAAGGCCAATGAAATTTTACTTTATGTTGTATACTTATGAAATTACATAGCGTACTTAACTTGTTTTTAATACACTTAAAACCCTATGGTCACTGCGTATTTTAACATTTCAGTTTACATAGGTATTTTTGTTCTGGAGAATTAAGATGCTGTGATCAATAAAAAATGGACAATTTGGAATGGAAACATAGGTTTACAGGGAAAAAAGAATGATGGAAAATGTCCTGCTGTTAATATAGTGCTTGTTCTTTTTTTTTTTAATGGATGATGGATGGATACATTTAAGGGATGAATTTAGATACTGCTGGATATGGGTAAAAGAGTGACATGATGATTTTATTCTAAAATGTAAGTATTGGGCTTCCCTGGTGGCTCAGTGGTTAAGAATCCGCCTGCCAATTCAGGGGACATGGGTTCGAGCCCTGGTCCGGGAAGATCCCACATGCCGCCCTGAGCAACTAAGCCCGTGCGCCACAACTACTAAGCCTGCACTCTAAAGCGCGCGAGCCACAACTATTGAGCCCGCGCACCACAACTACTGAAGCCCGCGCGCCTAGAGCCTGTGCTCTGCAACAAGAGAAGCCACCACAATGAGAAGCCCGCGCACTGCAACAAAGAGCAGTCCCCGCTCACCGCAACTAGAGAAAGCCCACACGCAGCAAGGAAGACCCAACACAGCCAAAAATAAATAAATTAAATAAAATAAAATGTAAGTATTTATGGAACCCAGGAAATAACATCCTTTGCAATTCCATATGCTTACAATGAAAAATTTTAGAAGTCACTCTAAACTTCCTTTAGGAAACATTAACTAATCTCTAAATCTGAATCACAGATTCCTTGAAAAGAGGGTCTGATTGGCCCAATGTGGATCAGATACCTACCCCTGGTAGAATCAGTTGTGGTCAGTGAGGTGGCATCACACAGACTTTCTGTCTACTCGGTAGGGGCTGTGAGGGGTTGGGTAGCATGTAGCTAGATGGTTCTCGGAGAAGAGGGTGGCACCCAAGAAAGCTTGACTACTTAATAAAGGTTTTTACTTAATATGCAAGTGAACCCCAGCAAACTGATTTTTACGCTGAATCCATTTTTTAAAATATATCTTTTGAGGGAATAGACGATGGTCACTCAGAAATACATTGGCACCAACTCTCCAGAAAATCTCTAGGCACTGATTTTCAGAGACAGTTGAGGGTGCTGTCCATGCAGCCAGGCCCTACTAGCTCTGTTTGTCTCCATTGTAGGATGAGAAGTAGATCAGGCTCTTTGTTCATGGATGGAAACACTCAGGACATGAAATATCACATAAACCTCCCTCGTAACATAAATTTCCTTCCTTCTTCCAGGCAGTGGTCCAACATGTATTTTAGGTTCCTTCTTTAGCATCTGTCAGTGTCTCTACCTCTTATTTCATAAACTAACCTATATTTTGCCCTTATATTTTTAATCAGGTTGAGTAATGCAGCTACTAGTTTAGACCAAAATTGGATTGATTTGCTTGTGACTATGAATAACACAACAGGGAATAAAAAGGAAACATGTACAGACAGTGTGTCTCTGGAGAGGTACACGAGATTCTCTGAGGAACCGGAGGCTCCACGTCAGTGTTTCCCAGCATTTTGGACATTTCTGTACTCTCTTCATGAACTTCACTCTATTGCTTACTTGTACTTTTTTTTAAAAAAATAGCTGTATTGAATTGCACACTCACCATTTAGAGTATACAATTCAGTGTTTTTTAGTATATTCACAGAGTTGTGTAACCATCACCATCAACTAATTTTAGAACATTTTCATCCTCCACAGAAGGAAGTCCAGACCCACTAGCATTATCTCCCCATTCCTCCCCCTCTACCGGCCCCTACCTGCAAGCACACTTCCCAGCCCTAAGAAACCATTAATTGATATGGCTCTATGGACCTGCCTATTCTGGACATTTCATGTATATGGAATCATATAATTTGTGGCTGGCTTTTTTCACTCATATAATGTTTTCAAGATTCATCCATGTTTTAGCATGAATTACTACTTCAATCCTTTTTATTGTCAAATAATATTCCATTATATAGATATATCTCTGTATTAGGGTTCTCCAGAGAAACAGAATCAACAGGATGTGTGTATATGTATATAGAGAGATTTTAAAAAATTTTTATTTTATATTGGACTATAATTGATTTACAATGGTGTGTTAGTTTCAGTATGTATACATCTATCTATTCTTTTTCAAGTTCTTTTCCCATTTAGGTTATTACAGAATTTTGAGCAGAGTTCCCTGTGCTATAGAGTAGGTCCCTGTTCGTTATCTATTTTATATATAGTAGTGTGTATATGTCAATCCCAAACTCCCAATTTATCCCCGCCCCCACCACCTTTCCCCTTTGGTAACCATAAGTTTTTTTCTAAGTCTGTGAGTCTGTTTCTGTTTTGTAAATAAGTTCATTTGTATCATTTTTTTTAGATTCCACATATAAGCGATATCATATGATATTTGTCTTTCTCTGTCTGACTTACTTCACTTAGTATGGTAATCTCCACGTCCATCCATGTTGCTGCAAATGGCATTATTTCATTCTTTTAATGGCTAAGTAATATTCTATTGTATATATATGCACCATATCCTCTTTACTCATTCATCTGTCGATGGACATTTAGGTTGCTTCCATGTCTTGGCTATTGTAAACAGTGCTGCAATGATCATTGGGGTGCATGTACCCTTTTGAACCATGGTTTTCTCCAAATACATGCCCAAGAGTGGGATTGCTGGATCATATGGTAGCTCTATATTTAGTTTTTTAAGGAACCTCCATACTGTTCTCCATAGTGGCTGTACCAATTTACATTCCCACCAACAGTGAAGAAGGGTTCTCTTTTCTCCACACCTGAGAGAGATTTATTTTCAAGCAGTTGGCTCATATGATTCTGGAAGCTTGGCAAGTCCAAAATCTCATGGAGTAGGCTAACAGGCTGTAGCCCCAGGAAAGAGCTGCAGGTCAAGTCCAAAGGCAGTCTGTGGGCAGAATTCCTTCTTGCTCAGGGGAGGTCCGTCTTTTATCCTCTTTGGGCTTTCAATGGATTGGATGAGGCCCACCCTCATTATGGAGTATAATCTGCTTTACCCAAAGTCTATAAATTTAATATTAATCTCATCCCCAAAATACCTACACAGAAACATCCAGAATAATCTTTGATCAAATATCTGGGTACAATGGCCCGGCCACATAACCATATCAAATCAACCATCACAACTACGTTTTATTTATACGTGCACTGGGTGATGGAAATTTGTGCTGATTCCATTTTTTAGTTATCATGATGCTGTTATGAACATTCATGTACAAATTTTTGTGTGGACACATGTTTTCATTTATCTAGGAGTGAAATTACTGAACTAAACGACAACTCTGTTTTACATTTTGAGGAACTGCCAAAACGTTTTCTGAAGCAGCTATACCATTTTATAGTCTAACCAGCAATGTATGAGGGTTCCAGTTTCTCCATAACTTTGCTAATACTTGTCATTATCTGTCTTTTTCAATATAGCCTTTCTAGCAGTTGTGAAGTAGTCTCATTTCCATTTTCCTGATGACTGATGATATCAGACCTCTTTTCATATGCTTGTTGATTGGTCTTTTGTATATATTCCTTGGAGAAATATTTATTCAGATCCTTTGCCCATTTGTTAACTGGGTTATTTCTCTTTTTATTATTAAGTTATGAGTTCTCTATATATTTGGAATACAGGTCCCATATTTGATATATAATTTGCAAATATTATCTCCCATTCTGTGGGTTGTCTCTTCATTTTCTTGATGGTGTCATTTGTAGCACAAAACTTTTTACTTTTGCTGAAGTCTAATTTATTCGTTATTTTTCTTTTATTGCTTATGTTTTTGGCTTCAGATCTAAAAAAACATCGCCTAATCTAAGGTTTCAAAATTTACTTCTATGTTTTCTTCTAAGAGTTTCATAATTTTAGCTCAAATAGATGTGTCTAATTTTGATTTAATTTTTGTGTGTGGTGTGAGGAAGGGATTTAACATCATTCTTTTGCATGTGGCTACCTAGTTGACCCAGCACTTGAACTTTTGCTTTTATTACCTAACTTTTCCTGAAATCAATTCATTTTTTGATGAATTGATTTCAGGAAAATAAACAAATTATTTTAAAAGAAAACGTTATAGCACTACCATAAGTGTAAAGCTACTATTATTTGCCATATAAAGAGGGGAACATAAATATAAATACTAAGAAAACAAAACAACCCTATAAAATGTTAGAGATACAGATAACTGCTAAAGGCCTCCTTTCTTTGTTATCAATAAAAAGGGAAATCAGTGAGTATTAGAGAGTTATTAGGGATATACCAGCACCAAATGGAGATGTTCCAAGTTAGAAGGATAAGAAGAAGGAATTAAAAAGGAAACATGTGTCTCACTGAGTGATTTGGGGTGAATCAGGGCGTCCTGATGAGTGAACAAATAGGGAATTCCCTATGCCCCCTAAGCGTGGGACCCGCCCAGTGGGAAACCCTTCTCTGTATCACTAGCATCAACAGTAATGGAAAGAACCTGGGCTGACGGGGGAGCCCACTGTGGATTTGATGGCAGGCTCATCACTTATCACCTGATTCTGGGCAAGTTACTCAGCCTTTCAGAACACTGTTTGCTCAGCTGTCCCTTCCGAAAGGGTGGTCTGAGGATTTAATATTGAGGTATATGGAAGGCAGTTCAACAGAGGGTAGGCATAAAGAAATGTGAGTGCCCTCTCGCCACTTCCAGAAAAACAGAGAATCCAATACCCAAGCAGGGTTTCCCAAAATGTGGGATGCTAGTGACATTGGAATCTCTCTAGAGAGGAGATTCCATTGCACACAGTTGGGGGACTGCTCTCATAGACCTGCCTTGGGTCTCTATGGCTTCTGTCACTTCTGTTTTGACAGACTGGCCTTGGTGAATTTTCCATTCCTGAAGACACATCCTCTGACAACCACTCCCAAGGTCCTCTCAAGGCTCGGGGAATTTGATTTTATGAATGACGGGAGAAAAAAGCTAAAAACATGGAGAATCCAAACACACTGCCAACAGAAAATATTTAGCTTTGAAATGGCAAACTCCTTAATTAACGTTAAAAGTCCATTCTAGAGGCTGGCCAATGAAGGTAATTACAAACGAACATATTAATAAAAGTTTTCGGAGTGTAATCCTCCAGGTTACAAATATCAACTATTTAGTCAGATTTTGTTAACTGATTTTCATGTTGTGAAAAAAGTCTAAATATATGATGGCATTTAACAAGACAGTAAAAAAGAAAATGTTCTATATCTTGACCTGACTGGTGGTTAGACACACACACACACACACACACACACACACACGTGTGTATGTATGTATATGTGTGTGTACATGTGTATCCCTCATATTGCATCCTTAAAATTTGTGTTATCTCTCAATAAAAAATAAATATAAGAAATTACTATAAAAAAAACACACTGCCAAAAATTCAACCTTCCTAAAGACAGTAGCAGCATCCACGGTCTGTGCCACTCGCCTCCTCTTCCCAAACGCTGGTGACAAATACTAAGAAGCAGAAACAAGGTACCCAGGCTACCTGTGGGCTGCAGAAAGGAGGGCTGGAAAATCCCAGCTGAGAATAACCAGTTCCTGAAAAACCACAAGCTCTTTCCTGCCATGAAGAGTTACTGAGCCCTTCCCTCTGGACTGCGCCAGGCAAGGTGGGGTACAGATGAGACAGGGGATACAGGATCCCATACCTAGAACCTCTCTGCCCAGGTGGGGAGATGAACCACACAGGAGGGGGTCCCAAGGTGTGACATCTGAGTCCAGGGGAAGGATGGAGAAATAGTGGCCAGAGAAGGAAAGAAAGCATATATTCCAGAAGACCAATGGGTGGAGAGGCTGGAGAGCTAAGATGCACAGTGGGGTGGAGGGTGGGCCTGAGGGGGAGAAGGCAGAATGGAAACAGATATCAGAAACTTGGTGTTCTTTCTTCAAAACAATCAATTCCATCCCACCCCCCATTAGGTCCTGTATTTCCGATTCAGGTTGGCAGATGAAATCCTGACCCTAGCCTTGAGCCTATATACTCTCCTAGTTGGCAGCTGTTAATTAAGAAAGGTACCGACAGACCAGAGAAGCTGTTGATGGAGGTAGACGACATGCTCACCAGAGTGGTTTAAAACTGGTCAGAAAAACCTGGGGGCTGAGAACACTCAGGAGAAACTCCTACCTGCTCGTCTTTCTGGAGCCTTGACTGGAAAGTGTACAGTCGTAACCATCCTGTTGTACAGTTTACATCCATGAAGGTAGGTACCCTTACAAGATTGCCTCTGACAAATCCCTTTGGAAGCATGTGGCCTTTTAAAGTTTACTGTTCTCTCCTGTATTGTGTAAGCGTTTTGCTTTTTGGTTTTTTTTGAGCTATAGTCGATTTACAATGTTGTGTTAGTTTCAGGTGTACAGCAAAGTGATTTAGTTACATATATCTAGTCTGAGTTCAGGAGAAGGAGATATATATATATATTTTTCAGATTCTTTTCCACTAGAGGTTATTACAAGATATTGAATATAGTTCCCTGTGCTATACAGTTTTTGTTGTTTATCTATTTTATATATAATGTATCTGTTAATCCCAAACTCCTAATTTATCCCTCCCCCTCCACTTCCCCTTTGGTAACCATGAGACTGTTATCTATGTCTGTGAGTCTGTTTTGTAAATAAGTTCATTTGTATTATTTTTTTAGATTCCATAAATAAGTGATATGATATTTGTCTTTGTCTGACTTACTTCGCTTAGTATGATAATCTCTAGGTCCATCCATGTTGCTGCAAATGACATTATCTCATTCTTTCCTGTGTTGTAGAAACTTTAATCTCAAAACATTTCATGTGAGGTGGTAATGGTATGGTGGTTATAGAGGAGAGAAAAACCAGAGAAAGGACAGCATTACTAGAATCATACTGTTCCATAAATGGGTTGGGGGAGATAGAGGAACAGATGAAATCATAATGGCAGCCGCTGGGGCCAAGTCAAGTGGACATGGACCCCTTTTCTCAACCCTTCCCCAATTCATTTCACTCAGTTGAACCTGCGTGATGGGTACATGGGATTTTTTTATCCTATTCTCTCTACTTTTTTGTATATTTGAAAATTTCCATAATAAAGAATTTTTAAATTGCCTAATTGATTATCATGTAGCCAGATGTACCAAATTATATTTAAAATGTATTTAAGAGGTATTTGTTGCTCCCAAAGTATTTCAAGTTTAAATTACTTTGTTCAACTGAAGACCCTGATTGGATGGATGATGAATAGATAGATTAATAAACAGATGGAGGGATGCATGGTCAAACTGCTGCTAAAATAAAGACTTGGTCTCCGGAGCCCTGGCCACAGCATCAGAGTGCACTTACCCGCCCAGTTCTAACGTACTAAGCCTTGCTGATTCCATCTTTGATTTTCCTTCTAAAGCCAGATCTCTGTATCAAGACAGATAGACAAGATCCTTTTCTCTCCCCCTTCAATTTCACTTAGGCTCCTTCTAGGTCACTGACATCCCTGAAAAATGTGAAGTGGTGACCTCAAGATGAATGGCTCCAGG
Source organism: Leucopleurus acutus (assembly GCF_964270905.1). Classification (NCBI taxonomy): domain Eukaryota; kingdom Metazoa; phylum Chordata; class Mammalia; order Artiodactyla; family Delphinidae; genus Leucopleurus; species Leucopleurus acutus. The sequence goes on from NC_139160.1 coordinate 24,980,524, forward strand.
GCCTGTTACCAAATCCCCCAACAACCTATTTTCAAACAACAGGCTTAAATTATATCCTAAATGTGGGTGTTTGCTGTTATTTTTTAATTTTTATTTATTTTATTTATCTTTGGCTGCGTTGGGTCTTCGTTGCTGCACACGGGCTTTCTCTAATTGTGGTGAGCGGGGGCTACTCTTTGTTGCCATGCGCGGGCTTCTCACTGTGGTGGCTTCTCTTGTTGCAGAGCACGGGCTCTAGACATGCGGGCTTCAGTAGTTGTGGCATGTGGGCTCAGTAGTTGTGGCTCGCGGGCTCTAGAGCACAGGCTCAGTAGTTGTGGCGCACAGGCTTAGTTGCTCCGCGGCATGTGGGATCTTCCCAGATCAGGGATCGAACCCATGTTCCCTGCATTGGCAGGCGGATTCTTAACCACTGCACAGGCAGGGAAGTCCCGTTGCTTTTGCCATTATTAAGATTTCCTGCTCTTCTTCCCCTTTGACTGCTTTTCCTTTGGGAAATTAATAGAGGTCTTGCATGCACTCAATCACTGGTTGACCCCCCATTTGCTGAACTCCTATTGTGTGCTACTAAAAATTAGCAACACGAAACCTGCCATGGACTTTTTTGTGGTTCTATGAGGATTTACTGTTAACACAATTGCTTATATGAGGATAGTGGGGTTTTCAAACTCCTTGGGGTACACTTTCCAGTGGTGTGCTGGAGGTGGCTCATCCAGGCTCCAAAGAGCCTACTGTGGCTTCTCTTCCCAACTTCCCAACTCTGTATTCAGGGACGCTAAACGGGCAGCTTGAAAACAGCCATAAGAGGAGTATTTGCACCACAACACCAGCACATTCTCCAAATCAGGGCTTTCTCCCCTCTCCCCCTCAACCTCAGAGCCATTTATTAAACATCTACCAGGACACAACAGACTTTTTGCATGTATTACTCCATTTTCTCTCTACACTAGTCCTTAATGTAAACAATTTACTCATGAGAAAAGCCAAACAAAACCACTAACTGCAGGACAAGACTGAGTGAAAGCTGCAGCCCAGTTCTTATGACTCCAAAGCAGGGGCTCTTCCCCCGACACCCCACACTCCCCCCTGCCACCTCCTCCCCAGCCACCCTCCCAACTGTAATTGATTGGCTCTCCTTCTCTACTTCTAATCTTTTCCCTTCACTTTTGCCAACCAGATTTTAAGGACAAGAAATAACAAAACAGAAGATGAAGTGGAAACAAGGCAGGCTATGGCTTTTTAAAAATATAATTTTTTTAAAGTAAATAACAAAAGTAGCATATAACCTAGAGAGTAGCACTTGTTATAGGCTCCATTATTCATAAGGACCCTCACAGGCTAGCCTGGGGGGTTTCATAATATGTATTGGAAAGGGTGGATATGGGCAGTGGTAATAGTTACTCGAAAGACCAGTAGGGGTCTTCTCTGGTGGCACAGTGGTTAATAATCCACCTGCCAATGCAGGGGACACGGGTTCGAGCCCCGGTCCGGGAAGATCCTACATCCCACGGAGCAACTAAGCCCGTGTGCCACAACTTCTGAGCCTGTGCTCTAGAGCCCACGAGCCACAACTACTGAGCCCGTGCACCACAACTACTGAAGCCCACGTGCCTAGAGCCTGTGCTGCGCAACGAGAGAAGCCACAGCAATGAGAAGCCCATGCACCGCAAGAGTAGCCCCCGCTCACCGCAACCAGAGAAAGCCCGCGCACAGCAACGAAGACCCAACGCAGCCAAAAAAATTTAAAAAAAAAATAAATAAATAAGACCAGTAGGATATTAGAAATGAAAAAAAGAATTATTAGCAATAGATTATTTATATTCCAAACAATAGAGACTATAGATAAAGGAGACCGGAAACTCAGAGCCTTGGGATTTTTAATCTCTCTCCGTATATCTCTGAATTTGGTTTCTTTCTCTTTTTTCATTATCTGAGTACCCAGGTGCTGTGAAAAATATGAAGATGACCTGTTAGAACCCGCAAGTTGAATTTTCCAGGCTGGTTCCAATTTTAAATAATTACCTATTGTATCAAAACCCTAAATTTGTTACCTAAAGTCATTGAATATTTACCTTTTCATAATCCTTTTCCTATAACCATTCACAATTTTTAATATGATTTATGAGGTTTAGCCTGGGTCTTTGGTTCAGGAAACACAGCCACTGTATTGGGGACAGTCCTGATCCAGGTCATTTGTGGACTGTTGGAAGAGCTGGCTGTAGTTTCCGATTCAAGTTGGGTGAGCTTTGAAGAAGCAATTTCTTCTTTGGGCTCAGAAGGCTCCAACAAACTACCTTGCAGAGGAATAAAAAACAGATTCAAACATTTACTGAACTAAAGCAAACAGCTCCCATTTACAGACTGCTGCACAGCAGAGGCAGGCTATTACCAACAAAGTACGGTGGGGAAATGACTTGCCCAAAGTCATCCAGCTTGAAGAGCATCAACAACCAACTTGAAAGGCAATGCCCGTCTTCCTCCAAAACCTGTGTTCTTTCCTCAATGCCCTGGTCTCAGATCTTGTGCTGGGAAGAGATCTGTGAAGAACTAGGAAGATGTTCCTAAATAAAGCAATGAATGGTCTCCCTGATCCTCCTGCTACTTCCCTCCAGCACAGCCACCCCACGGTCTACAAACCCCTCACCTCCTATCTTATCAGCTCCCAGGACAGAGCGTCTCAACATCAAAATTAGTTCCTTAAAGGAAGCTTTAAAAAAATGTCCGACGGGCTTCCCTGGTGGCACAGTGGTTGAGAGTCTGCCTGCCAGTGCAGGGGACACGGGTTCGAGCCCTGGTCTGGGAGGATCCCACATGCCGTGGAGCAACTAGGCCCGTGAGCCACAACTACTGAGCCTGCGCATCTGGAGCTTGTGCTCTGCAACAAGAGAGGCCCCGATAGTGAGAGACTCGCGCACCACGATGAAGAGTGGCCCTGGCTTGCCGCAACTAGAGAAAGCCCTCGCACAGAAACGAAGACCTAACACAGCCAAAAATAAATAAATAAATAATAATAAAGAAAATAAAGGAATTCCTTAAAAAAAATATTTTGATAGTGTGAAACAACACAAACACAAATAAGCAACTGTGTACAAAATAATTTATTATAGCATTACATAGGTTGGCATTATTTTACAGTAAGTTTTTTTCTCTCAACAATTATGAATCTAAATATTAGCTCAGAGTGAAGGAAAACCATTTTAATTAATTGTTTCTCTAAATAAAATCTCCCCTTTTGAATTTATATTTGCCTTTAAAAGGAAGTATTAATGTTACAGACATTTATACAGTTCTGAAAGAAACATATTCAATGATTCTATTACTGTTTCTGTACAAGATAGAACAAAAGCTACTACCCCCCCCCAAAAATATTGCTCAACAATACTATATTTTAATAGTTAAACTAGCTGACAGTTTAAATTCTCATTTTGCTGATATAAAAATGTATTTAATAGTCAATGCACGGCTGTAAGAGCAAGAATGCCTCCTTGTAATTTGTGTTTTACCCTATTACGCTCCCTTGAAGCACTCATGTACAAACCACTTGGTAACGCAAAGCAATTTAGCCAAGAAAGCATAACTCTTGCCTGGGGGTCTTTAAGACTGATCTAGATACGCAACAAATTTACCAGTGAACTTCCATGATTAAGAGGCAAACAGATCCCCATATTCTGAATCATCAATATAAAACTGGAGTATCCCTGTTCAACAGAAAATAGCATTTTCACGGCTATTAAAAAGGAAAACGGTAAATCACAAAAAAAGTAAGGTGGACAAAAGGTCAAACTGAAGTAAATTTTAAATAAATACCTGTCAAAAGGAGTTCCATATCACTTCTGACATATAGTTAACACTTTAATATTGATGTGCTTTAATAAAAAGCAAACAAACAATAACAAACCAATAAGGGATCAAAACATAAGATTCTGAAACGAAACCCAGATCTAAAAAAAATAATACAGCAGAGCTGTATGCAACTTAGGTTAATTAAGAAATTATAGTTATGATACGAAGTGACAGCACCAATCACAATGCTGATAATTCAAAAGTTTAAGAAAGCGGTACAAGTATATAACAGGTAATTTAAGAGCTTTTAATGTAAATTGGCATAGACGGATAAAGAATAAAACAAGCTTACAGGATACTCCATTTAAAAATTCTATCCAATACAGTTGATCTTTGAACAAAAGCAAGAGTTAGGTGCACTGACCCTCCCTCCAAGCAGTCAAAAATCCACACTTAACATACAGGTGGCCCTCTGTATAAGCAGTCCTTCCCTATCTGAGGTTCTGCATCCCTGGATTCAACCAACTGAAGATCGCATAGTACTGTAGTATCTCCTATTGAAAAAATCCACATATAAGTGGACCCTCGAAATTCAAACCCATGTTGTTCAAGGGTCAACTGTACTTCATTTCATATCTATGTTAACATACAAGCTGGAAAAGAAACCCTGATCTGAATTCAACTTTGAGTTTTACAGAAGTCAACTTTCTACGGGATTTCAAATTTCACTTGCCAAGACATCACAGTTAGCTGTGTGGTTTAGAGCTGCGCTATGACCGCCGACTTCGCTCCCAGCAGGCAGGAAAGCAGAAGTGAAAGGAAGCAGGTTATGACAGGCCATCCTGTATTCTTCATACTGAGAATTACAGTTCCCAAAGCTGCCATCAAGCAGTGCCTCAGAAACCTTTATTAAAGTCTATTTAAACAAGGGAAAAATAAAAATTATTTTTTAAAAAAACTCTGGTTAATAACTATTTTAATCAAAAGATGCAATTTGTTAATTAAGCAAGAGAAAACCAACAATGCCACACTCTAAAATAACTTCTTGCTATCTATAGTAAGTAATCACCACAAAAAAAAGAATATTTAAAAAATCAATTCTACAAAACCTTAAAAAAGCAATAGGGAACTTGCCTGCTGGTGCAGTGGTTAAGAATCCACCTGCCAATGCAGGGGACACAGGTTTGATCCCTGGTCCGGGAAGATCCCACATGCTGCAGAGCAACTAAGCCCATGCGCCACAACTACTGAGCCCAAGCACCACAACTACTGAAGCCTGCGTGCTCTAGGGCCCGTGCTCCACAACAAGAGAAGCCACTGCAATGAGAAGCCTGCACACCACAATGAAGAGCAGCCCGCGCCCAGCAATGAAGACCCAACAGTCAAAAAAAAAAAAAAGGGGGGTCGATAGAATTCTAATACTTAAAAAAAGTGAGTCTCTGAAACTGTGACCACTGAAAGTGTCCTTTATTAATAACAATAGTTCCCATTTACTGAGTGCTTACTATATGCCAAGCACGTCACAGTTTACTATTTCAGTTAACACCAACTCTGAGATAGACAGTATTTTCATCCTCACTTTATAAATGAGGAAAAGGAAGCTAAGAAAGGTAACTTGCCTAACATGACACAGCTCATAATTGGTAGAAGAGCTGAGATCCAAATCTACACATAACTCCGAAGGGCCACTCAAGAATTATGTTGTAAAGATATGTTTTGTTAGATCACTCAGTATCCACAATCTCTGGGAATCAGTGTGTGAAAACTCTTACCTTTACATTTTTATCTTTTATGGTTTCATCCAGTCTAGTGGCAATAGCAATTGCTTTCTCTTGCCTTGACTTGTCCAGAAAATACATCATTTTAGCACCTGAAATACCAAGACATTACAAAATGAGTGCATTCCTATGTCTTACATTTGAGTTGATTTATACTTATCAGTGACTTAAAACATGGTTCCAGAGACTTCCCTGGTGGCACAGTGGTTAAGAATCCACCTGCCAATGCAGGGGAGACGGGTTCGATCTCTGGTCCGGGAAGATCCCACATGCCGCAGAGCAACTAAGCCCGTGCGTCACAACTACCGAGCCTGCGCTCTAGAGCCCACGAGCCACAACTACTGAGCCCATGTGCCACAACTACTGAAGCCCGCACACCTAGAGCCCGTGCTCCACAACAAGAGAAGCCACCGCAATGAGAAGCCCGTGCACTACAACGAAGAGTAGCCCCCGCTCGCCGCAACTAGAGAAAGCCCACGCGCAGCAGTGAAGACCCAACACAGCAAAAATAAATAAATAAATTTATTTTTTTAAAAAAGAGAGCAGTGTGACAGACGGACAACAGGAAAATGTTTGCATATTCACAAAGAAAATAATTTTTAAAGCTGTTTTAAAGTAAAATCCAGTTTATATTCCCCCTATAAATTACATGGTCCATGTTCTATGCTCATTTTTCTATTGGGCTTTTATTAATTTATATTTCTATTGTTAATTTATAAGAGTAGTATGTATATTATTAGCTTTTAATTAGTTACATATCTAATGTATTTTTCCCACTTGGCCGCCTGACTTTATGGCTTTTTTTTTTTAATGTGGCAAAAATTATCTTTTCCTTAGAATTTCATATGATGTTTAGAAAGGCATGTCCCATTATTATAATAAAGAAATGTCTCCCTCCATTATTCTGTGTTCTTGACGAGAAATTCTTATTTGCCCTTACTACCAAGAAGTGCTGTAATTTTTCACAGGAATTAACTTTTTTTCCATAGATATCACAACCAAGCGGTATCCCTTTACAACAAGAAAGCTCAGGTTAAAATATTTAAAGTAGGAGCATAGTTAATTATATTATGTACTCCATTCATTTTGTCCCCAACTGCTTTTCCGCAATCTTTTTCCAGTTTCCATTTTGCCATCTTGTCATTTTATGAATTTGTATATGCTGCCTAAAATCCTTCCTGTAACAAGACAGGATACAGTAAATCCTCAAAACACAAAATACGGGGACTTCCCTGGCGGTTCAGTGGTTAAGAATCCACGCTTCCACTGCAGGGGGCGCAGGGAACTAAGATCCCACATGCATGCCATGAGGTGTGGCCAAAAAGTGAAAAAGAAAACAAACAAACCCACAAACACAAAATACATACAGTAATAAAAAATACAAGAAAAAATAAGTGTCACATAACCTCAACATCCAAAGTCAACCATTAAAGCTTTGATGCTTCTTTTCAGCTTTTATGCCATGTGTATTTTTACATAGCTGAGATTATATGTTAATTCTGCATATATATTACAAAAGTACCCGTTATTACAAATCTTTTGAATAAATATTACTTTATATGACTACCTGTCATTTTATATGAACCTACCTACTACTGTTTTCCCTATTACTGGACATCATTAAATATGTTTCCAGTCTTTTCCCCATCCTTACACAGAGCATTCCAGTTAATATCTTTGCCCTTAAAGCTCTTTCTTTGCTTTGGATTAATTCTTTAAAATTATTTACACAAATATGTGTGACTACAGCAAAAGGCACAGTTGTAATGAAGCTCTTGGTAAGAATGACAAATTGTTTTCCTACATGGCCAGGGCAATTCACACCTGCAGCAGTAAAATACAAGAGTGCTTATATACCACATCTTTCCCATACTTTAGTCTCCTTCTCCCACACAAAAATAATCTTTCCTTTTAGGTGGTAGGTTAGGTTGTTTATTTGAGACTTTTCTTGTTTCTTTTGAGGAAGGCCTGTATCACTTTGAACTTCCCTCTAAGAACTAAGCTTTTGCTGCATCCCACAGATTTTGTATGGTTGTGTTTAAAAATAATCTTTCCTAATTTGAAAGATCAAAATGGTATTGTGTTCATTTCTTTTTCTCTGATAGTTAGTGAGGTTGATAATCTTTCCAAACTTTTCTTTTTTCGTCACATTCTAACTTTTTTCCATAAACATTTTAACCCTGGGAACTAAATACGAACCTGAAAGTAGATGCTGAAGAGAGGTAGCATTATGTTTGAGAAAATCCTCATTAAAACTTTCCAAATCCTTGTTAACAAATATTTTCTGCATTTCTTGAGACAGAACTTTGCTCACAACGTCTGGAAGATTACTATGATTAGACACTATAAAAAGAGAACATGTGAAGTTTATAAAATTTTTGGTCTGTACTTTGAAACAAAATCAATTGAAATACATTTATATTTATTATTAAACTTGATATAGTTTACATAATAAAAATAGTATTATTCCTTTGGAATATAAATACATTCTAGCTTAAAATGCACTAATTTCTAACATATCTTTGCTAGCATGTTCATTTTATAGATAAATCTCCATTTAAATACTATAAACATTATACTTTTTTTGCTTTACATTGTTACAAATCTCTGTAATGTCCAGCTTAATGGAAGACAGCTGAACTGTTATATTTACTTTTACATAAATATTACCTTTTTTATACTTACCAGATTTAGAAAATTTAATTAAACATTCATGTAACCATGGGTTATTCCTGTTGATGGCAAAAGCTCGTTTGACAGACTGCAGCATTAACAGAAACTTTCCTATGTCAGAAAAAATTATAAAAGTAACAGCATCAATATTTATGTATGTTTTTTCTTCACTTTATTTTAGCCTCACTTAAAATCCAGTAACAAAGTGTTACCTTTCCTGTAACATTCAAAAGCAAAATTCAAAGCTGCCTTTGGTTATCAAAGATAATATTATTTTCTAAAGAAATGCTTGAAAAATCATGAAGAATTGATTCAGGTAAACAACTTGTATGACTATTCAAATTATTCATTTGATCATAATATTCTAATTTATTACTCAGTAAAGTTTTGAGTAGCAAAGGAAAAAGGAATTAAGAGCCTTTGTGGAAGGCTGAAATGAAACTCTAAGAAACAAAAATAGATCTAATTCACAAAGATTCTATTGAATATGGCCACCAATAAAATCGAGGATTAAAATCTGAATTCAAACTATTACCTTTTCTAAAATATATTTCAAATGCTAATAGATGAGTGTCAATGTTATCAGCAACAAGGTTCTTAAGAGGTATAAGAAACTTGATAGCTTCTTCTAATGGATTTTCTATCTATTTTGAAACAGAAAGAAAAATTATTGTATTTAAAAAGCAGTTACACAAGTCAAATTTCCCCCAAATTTTATATTAATACATAGCTGAAGTAATTTAGACAGTTCTCTTCATATAACCAAGTAAGCAAGAAAAAATTTTAAAACTATCAACTATAAACAAATAGTCAATACTTTTCAAAAACGGAAATAGTTCTATTGCTTTTCTGATTATAAAATCAAGATAATTTTATAGAAATCAAAAAAAAATACAGGAAATTATTCCACAGACTTGATGAAATGGTACTACAAGTACCATTATACTACAAGTACCATTATGCTACCAAGCCCCTTAAACTACAAACATTTAAAGGAGGCAAATATAATTGCACTACATAGTTGAAAAAAAGGACAAGTTTAAAATACTTATACTAGATTCATAGTGAATAAACCAGAAAGCTATTTCCCTAAATAGGAAATATTTCCCTAAATCTGGTTCCTAAGTAACTATTAACACTTTGAGAAAATCCTGGAGATAAGATGCTATTCTCTTTGTAGCTAAAACATTATCTAGCAAGGTATATGAAATGTTTCCATATTTAATTGTATTGCTGCTCTAACAAATTACCAAAAATTTACTGTATTAACACAAATTTATTAGCCTGTAGTTCTGTAAGTTAAAAGTCCAACATGGGTCTCACTGGGCTTAAAATCAAAGTGTCAACAGGACTGCATTTCCTTTTGGAGGCTTTACGGGAGAATATGTTTCAATGCGTTTTTCCAGCTTCTCAAGGATGCCCACACCCTCTGGCTTGTGGCTCCCACCCCACCCCCTTCAAAGCAAAAACAGAGTATTGAGTCCTTTTCCCACCACTCAGCCCTCCTCTCCTGCTTCCCTCCCCCACGTTTAAGGCCCCTGGTGATTAATTACATTGGGTTTAGCTGGATAATCTAGGCTACTCTCCCTATTTAAAGGCCAGCTAAGGGCAACCTTAAATTCCATCTGCCACCTTAATTCCCTTTGCCATGAAATATATAACATGTTCACAGTTTCCAGGGATTAGAACACAGACACCTTTGGAGGGCCATTATTCTGCCTACCACAACTACAGTTCTATCTATAATTTGCATTAGCCAAAATGTGCATATTATCACTCAAAAACAATTGATGACTATCATAATGATCTTGGCTAATACTACAAATAGCTTCTGATTTACAGATTTAAATAAATTATGTTTACGGTCAGAACAGAACAAAATAACATAAATTTTACCAAGACAGTAAGTTCATCTCACCCTTTCTAATTTTTCAGGTATAAGTTCTTCTCTGAGACCACTGGTTTCTTCTTCTTCTTCATCCCGTTTTTTCTTTTGATTTTTTTGTTGACGTTCCCTTTCCACATGCTTTTTCTCTTCTTCTAATTTAGCCTTTTTTTGAGCTCTTCTCTGCTTGCTAAGCATTTTCTTCAATTCTTTGGCTGACAGGTTTTCTATAAATATCCAAATGAATGAAAATTCTGAGTCAATGTTTCCAATTTCCTCATATTCTTATTCAATACATACTATTAGTATAGTTTTTTGGGGGGCAACTATATAGAAGTTTTTAGAAAGTGTACTCCTAATGACTAGCTCAAACCTGGCACACAAAATGCAATAGCAAATGCTGCATCAACTAAAATTAACCAATTCTAGCCTGGTTCTGCTTCCTACACAATACATGGGTTTAGGCAAATCATCTTCTCTCAGGCTGAAGTCCCAAACTGTATAAAGTGGGGCTGATGACTATCCTCTTGGAATATGAATATATCAAGGATAAGTGCAATGCACATAAACACCCGTGATCTGATCAGAAATTTGCCTCCATGCTATTTCTCAAATATTCTTAGATATTAACATTTTAGTGAATAAAAGGCTCTATACAGATATTCTCATTGGTATTACTATTTTCAATCAAGTAGGTATTCGAAGTTGTACAAATATATATTTTTTCCCCTAAAAAGCTCAAAACTATCTTCAATTCCTATTTAAGAAAAAAAAAAATAAAAAAAACAGCCCATAAACATTTCTATTTTTCCTGAATGGGCCCTACCAATGATAAAAATTAGAATGACTACAGGTCATTCCATTAGGGTAATTTAGAAGCATCAGTTACAGGACATCATCCTGTCGACTTTTTCTAAGTCTTCCCCCCACTTTTTTGGGTATTATCAGTTATCTAATGTTGTCTTCACATCCATCTGATAATATACTTTTTCATCGTTATGTTAATGATGTTCTGAAATTTTGTGTTCTTTTCAAATCTCTTTCAGCAAGTCCCTTTTCAGTTACCTGAATTTATTTCTTGTTGTTTGCTTTCATTGGTCAAGGGATTATCATACAATTTCAAATATATTTCAATAGCTGATCTAGCGGCCTTGAAATAGAAGGCATGTCTCCTGAGTATATCTTCTAATCTCAAAAGGTCAACGTAGGCACGAAGGGTCATCTTTCTCATGCAATAAGTATGGAAGTCAAATTGATCGTCGGTTATCTCAAAAAAATGCTTAAAAACAAAACCACAAAATTATCCCTTACGTTTATGTCAATAATGTCTACTTTTGAAAAGAAAATCATAAAAAGCCCGAAAGATAATGTAAGCAGTCACAATTTCACTTAGTTGCCCTCTCCAGTGTTTAACATATGAAGGACCTCAAGGTGTTCTTTGCATTAAACTTAAGTTTCTCTTCCTACGATCCATGCCCATTCTCTATACATCATGTTTTATTATGATACTCAATTTCTATGAAATAAGTCAGATGAAGGGAATTCCCTGTTGGTCCAGTTGTTAGAACTCAGCGCTTTCACTGCCAGTCCCAAATTCAACCTGCTCAGGTTCAGGGAACTAAAGTTCAGGGAACTAAAGTCAGATGATCAGGTTATTTTTTAGACCTGGAAATTACAACATACTGATATTTTCGTTTTAATGAAATACTTCTCCTCAGTATTCCCCCCAAAATCAGCAACGCAGAGTTAAACTGAGCTGAACGGAGACTAAATATATATAGGTTCACACTGAATGTCTACAAATTAGATGGTTCTACTCAACCAAGAGCTCTTCAAGGACAAGCCTATCATATCCATCCCCACTACCTGGCACAGGGCCTAGCACAGCAGACATTCAATAAGCACAGTATCTGCCAACTCAGGAGAGAAGCTGCTTATCATTCGTGTGACTTGTTAATTTCCTAGAGCCTCAATTATTTAACCTAAGTTAGGAATAAAGAAATATCAATATACACAGCTAATTTCATAAGGTTGCTAAGGGATCAAATAATTATTTTAAAGTTCATTCTGAACAGTAAACTGCTTTACAAGGCAGAACATTATGGTTTTCTCTCACTCATTAAACTCCCATTTATCTACTTACATTCCACTTTAGCAAAAGTTCTTAATCTGGAGTCTACTTACAAACAAGCATAATAACATTTTCCTAAGGAGAGAGCTTGAGGCTTTCATCCAATTCTCAAAGGGTCCGTGGCCCAAAAAGGGTTAAGAACTAATCCCCTACACGGAAAAAAGACAACTAACCCTCTGACAAAACAATTTATACTTTTATTTTCTTCCCTACATGCATCTCTACCTCCATCTTCTTTCTTTTCCCCTATTTTAGCTTCGCCAAAAATATATAGGAAAATGAATGATTCACTACACAAACACAGATCAAACTCTGCTACTACTTCATTTTCCCTCTGTCCTGGAGGCCTAGTAACTCACTGTGCAGAGAACACATTAGTAATTGTCCATATCATTTGATAATTTTAGTTATCTTGGTAATTAGATATACACAGAATTACTCTAAGTACCTGAGACTTTAAGGGAAGAATACTAAGATAAAAAGAATAAAAGTATACATTGTGAAGGAAAGAAATGGGGAAGAAAAAAAATGAACATTTTAAATTAGTTTATATTTCCTAGTTCAAGAATCATGCTTTAATGTTATATTTGAAAGTTGCATTCCTCCCATTAATAAGACAAATAATAACATAAACTTTTTTTAAATCAAGGAATTACATAGTTGTTCACGGCTAATATAAATCAAGTTATATCTAGCACTATAATATCTTAAAATTCAATACAACTGACTGAGGAAAAATGGCAGTGCCCAAAATCATGGCACACATAATGAGATGAAAGCATCTGAGAGATTACAGGACCTTTTTTTAAGGGTGAGAAACATTTATGTGTAAAACGGCAGACACAAGTTTCAAGAGATATTCCTATAGCATTAGTAGACGTAGATTTAAGTCAAGTCTTAGAGGGAGCCATATGGAACCACAAACATTTAAGCCGCCTCTGTATCAGTAACAGCCCATAGGCTGCCTCTCTCCAGTTAATGTCTTCCATAAATAGGGTAACCAACTTAATCCCAGTTTGTCTGAGCCTTTCTCAGTTTTTCCACTGAAAGCCCTGTGTCTCAGGAACCTGCTCAGGAATGGCATATTCCTACTTAAAAACAATTAAATAATCTTAGGTTGATTTTCTTTTTTAACTTTTAATTTTGGAATAATTATAGGTAAAGGAAGTTGCAAAGATAGTACAGAGATGTCCCATATACTCTTCCCTCAGCTTCCCCACAAGGTTATATCCTATAGTAACTATCAAAACAAAAACCTGACATTGGCTTAATGTGTGTGTATAGTTCCATGTGATTTTATCGTGTGTAGATTTGTGTAACCACCACCACAATCAAGATAAAGAACTAGTCCATTACCACAAAGAACTCCCTAGAACTACCTTGGGGTGATGTTTAAGTCTCCAAATTTATAAAACATAAAAATATACTAGATAACAAAAACAGGCAAACAGGTAAAGTTACCTTCCCTGCACTTCAGCCAAACATGAACATGATATGGTCACTTAGGTCACGCAGAAATTAGGCACCCTAATTTTAACATACAGCCTATGCCCTTAACTCACTTTCCCCCTCATCATGAACACTAGTTCTCTCTTTTGGGGGTGAGGGAAAATGCGGCGGGAATGCTGACAGGAATTGCTTAAGTTGTCAAAATTAGGCTTGTATCGAAGTAAGACAAGTCATCAAAAAATTAAGAAATGCTATTCACAGCTTAAAAGTATGGTTTTCTTTAGGAATTTCCTATTAGGCCTTCTCTTCTGACCCAGATTCTCCCACCCAGTACTTCTCAGAGTTGCTGCAGGAGACTAATAGGAGCTCATACATGGAAAGGCTACAAAAATCTCTGGACTTAAATAATAATAACTAGACCAACTAGGGCAATAAGCAACTGTATTTTCTTTATAGAAAATCGGTTGTTATAAAAGCATGTGTCAGGACTTCCCTGGTGGCACAGTGGTTAGGAATCCGCCGGCCAATGCAAGGAACATGACTGACTTCAATCCCCGGTCTGGGAAGATCCCACATGCCATGGAGCAACTAAGCCCGTGCACCACAAGTACTGAGCCTGTGCTCTAGAGCCTGTGAGCCACAGCTACTGAGCCCACGCACCACAACTGCTGAAGCCTGCGTGCCTAAAGCCTGTGCTCTGCAACAAGAGAAGACACCGCAATGAGAAGCCCACGCATGGCAAATAAGAGTAGCCCCCATTCGCCACAATTAGAGAAAGTCCGCATGGAGCAACGAAGACCCAATGCAGCCAAAAATAAATTAATTAAAATAAATAAATTTTTAAAAATAAATAAAAGCACATGTCAATTTGATAAAGATTAAGATGCACTAGAAGATAAATTTATGAACTTCCTATGGTTTTGATCTATCAGAAATCTTAGATCTTATCAAAAAGTTTTAGAAATATACATTGTTCCTATTTCAGATATAAATCAACACACTAAAATAATGAGAAACTAATCACCTGAAAAAAAAAGGAAAAGAAAGCTCAATTCTTGAAAGATAAAATAGTTAAAAATATTATTCTGAACACAAGTTTACAGCCAATACTTTGAAGGTGGTCATTTTGTCTTGTCTTTAATAAAACAAGTTCTAAACATCGGATTGGGTTGGACTACATAATCGTTATATATAATCCTAAAATCCTATAAGGGGGGTAAGATGAAGGCAGAAGAAGAACTACAGTGGGCCATTCTAGAAATCTAATGTTTCAAATCCAATTAGTAAGAGCATACAGCAGTATGTCCTAAGCTGAAACTGCCTTCAGTGAAAGAACTCTTGAATGAATTCTTGAAGGGAGAAGGACTTGGCCCTTCTTGGAACTTATTTCTCTATTCAATGACCTTCTATTTAGAAGGTCAACTGCAAAATTTTATGTCTGAAAGGTGCTCATTTCTTTACTAAAATAGTTAAAACCTAGGCACAAAAGTAACTCAAACAGATACCTATTATATCTTTGATTTCTGTAATTACTCGTAAATCCTTACAATTATATCAAGAATTTTCTTTTAGATTATATTAATTTTATTAGAAATTAATTTCAGAAGCATTAATCAGCAAACATTTAATCACCCTATTTGTACTATACACTAATGTTTTTACACATAACCACTAGAAGAGCTAAGTCTTATAATATTTACTTTTTAGTATAAATTATTCACTATAAAGACTAGCTTACAAGTGGAATATGAAGGACCTTTTCTTACTTATCTGCTTCTGGTTATATTTTCAAGCACCAACAGCAAACCCTAAAGACACTTTGTAAAGTTTCTAGCAATAACAGTTATATAACATGACCAGAGGGTGACGATTTCTACCATGTTTTAATCTCTGATAACCAATGATTTCCTCTAATTTGTTTTCCTTCAAAAATGCTTTCTACCAGTCGAAACATATTTCTTGAACTGGAAGTACAGCTGACCCTTGAACACCACCACGCGGGCCCACCAATATGTGAATTGTTTTCAACAGTAAATACTACAGTACTACACAATCCACGGTTGGCTGCATCCACGGATACAGAACCACGGATGCGCAGGCACCGCACATACAAAGAGGCAACGAGAAGGCACAGAGGGATTCTCAACCTCACACAGCACTGGCACCCCAACGCCCACTTTGGTCAAGGGTTCAACTGCAGTAGTTCAAAATCACTGAAAACTCAGGGGAATGAAACTTAGTAATGGAATAGCTAGCAATCAGTCTAACAATCTTCAAAAAATATTAAAAAGAATAAAGTAGTACAGTTACTAATGTTAGGAGGAATGGGACTAGAGCTGGAAAAGTTCAGGATGACCCCCAGGTGTTCAAATTTGACATTCGCAGAAAATCTGATAAATTTCTAATTATGGTCTCGCTGGAATTACTGGTCCATACGTGCCGAGTAGGCTGTTCACTCAGGAAACAATCTACCGCTCCCTGAGAATGTCCTGGTTAATGAAAATGTCTTTCCTTAGTAACAAGCAGAATGCTTTTAGAGTGACCATCGTCTAGGAGTGTCGAAGCAAGCTAGTGATCTAGGTTTTGTCACAGAAGTAAGAGCCTGATTTAAACTTAGAATGCTTGGATACTGCCTGAATATATCATCCAAAGGCTTTATATTTTCCAAGAAGATGAGAAGGATTTTCCCCAGCAATCCAGCCATCAAGCCCAGGCTTAAAAAGGAAAAAAACAAAGCAAAACAAAGCAAAGCAAAAACTAAGCTATTTCTAAAAGGGCTCAGGTAGAATCCTAGTTCCAGTTCCCAACCAAAGCCACCCCCTAAGATTTAGCCTTCCTTTTGGGCAACCTCAGAAGTTTCATGTGGGAAAAAGGCCAAAGTGACTGCCAGAGTGCAGACATCAGGCTCACCTGACTACGACGCCTGTGGCTCTATACTGCGTCAGCTTGGGACAGTGCTGCCGAGTGACCCCCAGCTGAGGGCTGCTGAGGGCTGCCTCAGGGGTGCATTTGTGGCTCTTTTCCTCCTGTGGTCCATTTGGAAGGAGAGTGCTTCAGAGATGACAAAGAACAGGAAAACAAAAATTCACACACAAGGAAAAGAAAAGTCCCCTTACTAAGGCACATCACACACATAATCCTAGCAAGTAATAAAATAAGCTTGCAAACCAGCCACACATTGTGTACAAAGTGCTGAATGTGAGAACAAATATCCTGGGAAGACAAACTGGAGAGAGGCTGACTATAGAGCAGATCCTGACATAAAGAGGAGAGAGGTGGCCATCAGCTTGTACACCTTTCTAGGCTAGAGGTGAAAATCAGTAATGGCCCGATTAGGGAATAGGAATTTTGAGTATATGTTAATCATAGCAACAATAACTTACTAATCTTTTCCTTCTTCCTTCAGGCAAAAGTATGCAGACATGTTGAAATCATAACCATTTGAGGATCAAAAGAAAGCAATCATTTATTCACAACTTCTGAATGTCTGAAAGGCTAAAGATCAAGAATTTTTTCACAATGAAGTTTCCAAAGTAGTTATAAGAGGTAGATGATCCCATGCAGAAATCTACCTGCTTTTTTTGTCACCTTACAGGAGAAAAATAAAGCCAAAACTCTATTAACTTACCCTTTCTACTTCATGGCATTTTTTCAAAGCATCCCCATATCTTCCCAAACGCTGATAAGCTGAAATGCATTCTGTTTGAAACCACATACACTGCATTTCATTTAGATTTTCCATGGCAGATGTTCCTTCCTGAAATGGAAGCAGTCATAAATAAAGGAAGGAAACAAATAAAAGAGATCCTAAAAATCCCATTTTCTCTTTTACAACTATGTCTACAAGGATTATTACGACAATAAATAGTATTAACAAATTATATAACAAATATATCAATGTGCTTCCAAAAGGCTCCTATCAACTTAAAATTACATGTCTTATTTTCCAGCTCTGTTGAGATATTCAAAAACCTACAAAGAAAAGACTGCAGATTACTGAAGCTAAGTTTTAAACACCAAAGGTTTTACTCAATCTATTTAAGACAGTAATCCTAAGAAGCACTGCCTATCTTTTGTCTATTAAGCAAAAGCTACTTAATCTTTCCTTGCCAACTTAGGATCACTGCTATTTACAACATCATTTTCAAATTGCTTACTAGTAGTTCCAAGCCTGCTTTTCAGTTTCCCAAGTCTCCTCCCTCCACGTCAGGCTATCAGTTGTCACTTCCTTTGTACCCATGTGTCTGCTTCTAACAGCATGCCAACTCTTTGCAGTGGGCTGACAAAACCAAATAATGGAATTTATTAAGAATATTTGTGGGGCTTCCCTGGTGGCGCAGTGGTTGAGAGTCCACCTGCCAATGCAGGGGACACGGGTTTGTGCCCAGGTCCGGGAACATTCCACATGCCGTGGAGCGGCTGGGCCTGTGAGCCATGGCCGCTGAGCCTGCACGTCCAGAGCCTGTGCTCCGCAACGGGAGAGGCCGCAACAGTGAGAGGCCCGTGTACCGCAAAAAAAAAAAAGAGTATTTGTTAACTCAGGCTCAGTGTGTATTCTAGAAGAGTGTAAGACATAGAGTACCTAGTTTCAGTGCAGGGGCACTGGAGTTTTGTCACAATTTAGAACAGTTATTTAAAATATACTTTATGTGACCCCAGGAAAGACAGTAAAAATATGGGTACATTTATATAAGTTTAATATTCACTTCTCTTTCACACCCATTGTGAGTTATCAGTTCAATTTTCAGAATTCAAGTATAAAAACTAGTTATCTCTGGGTAAAGGAAATTATGGTGGTATTTTATGTCATCTTTAGGGCTGCATATATATTCCATTTTTTGATGACTACATATGTTTATAAGAAATCTACATCATTTTTCATCTCAAAACTTTACTAACTAGAACTTTCCAACTTGTATCAGCAACTCTACAAACATTCTAAACTGTGAAAAATCTGCAAGACGGAAATATGAGCACTTCACTCACTTATTACCAAGCAGATATAAACTGATTATCAGAGTCATTAGCAATTCTCCTCCCCCAGTTCACTGTTATCCACCACACATTAGGGACACGCCTGGCCAGTGAAGCAGTATGGATACACTAACAGGCTCTCCACACGGCACAGCAACTTGTCAAGAGTGGATGATCGGACATGATTACGAGGAGCAAGCTGAGCCCCAGACTTTGAGGACTACTCTCCTCGAACAGCCAACCTTTCCCCTTCTTTCTTCCCCTTCATTCTTCTGGGCCTTTTCAGACATACCCGAGTCAGCTGTGATTTGCTGTGTGGGTGTTTTCTGTTTTTTATTTTTTTTAAACCACTGAATTTATTTAACTTAAGAAGTTTTATATACTCATTTCTAATTGTACTTTATTTCTAATCTAGCTTGGCCTTCCAGGTGGTACTTTTCTCTACAAGCATCACTGCTTTTACATCTACTCTTGGACTTTCTTCTAATTTCTAATCTTCAAAATTGTGACACAGTGGAAAGGGCATTGAAGAGTTTGAGCCCCGGTACTACTGACTATGTGACCAAAGATGATTCAAGTAACCTCTTCAGAGCCTTAATTACCTTGCTGTAAAATGTCATGTAATTTTACATGGGATTAGGTGCTATATGAACATAAACAGTACTACTATTTTCCTAATTTTATTTTTCTCTAATACCCGTCATCCTTTTTTTATTGATATAGCTAATGTACAATAATTTGTTATAGGTGTATAACAGTAATTCACAATTTTTAAAGGTTATACTCCATTTATACAGTTATAAAATATTGGCTACATTCCCTTTGTACAATATATTCTTGTAGCTTATTTATTCTATACACAATAGTTTGTATCTCTTAATCCCTTACCCCCATCTTGCCCCTGTCCCCTTCTTTCCCAGCCCACTGGTAACCATTAATTTGTTCTCTATATCTGAGAGTCTGTTTCCGCTTTGTTATATATATTCGCTAGCTCTATTTTTTAGATTCCATGTATAAGTAGTATCATACAGTATTTGTGTTTCTCTGTCTGACTTACTTCACTTAGCATAATACCCTCCAAGTCCATCCATGTTGTTGCAAATGGCAAAATTTCATTCTTTTTTATGGCTGAGTAGTATTCCACTGCATATACATATATACTGCATCTGCTTTGTCCATTCTTCTGTTGATGGACACTGGTTGCTTCCATATATTGGCAACTGTAAATAATGCTATGAACATTAGGGTGCATATAGCTTTTCAAATCAGTGTTTTCATTTGTTTCTGGATTTATACCCAGGAGTGGAACTGCTGGGTCATATGGTATTTCTATTTTTTCTGAGAAACCTCCATACTGTTTTCTACACTGGCTGCACCAGTTTAGATTCCCACCAACAGTGTTCCCTTTTCTCCACATCCTCACCAACATTTATTTGTGGTCTTTTTGAGGGCAGCCATTATGACAGGTGTGAGGTGACACCTGACTGTGGTTTTAATTTGCATTTCTCTGATGATTAACAACATTGAGCATCTCTTCATATGCCTGCTGGCCATCTGTACGTCTTCTTTGGAAAATGTCTATTCAAGTCTTCTGCCCATTTTTTCATCATGTTGTTTGTTTTTCTGACGTTGAGTTGTATGAGCTGTTTATTTTGGATATTAACCCCTTATGAGTCACATCATTAGCAAATCTTTTTTCCCATTCAGTAGGTTGTTTTTTCATTTTGTCGATGGTCTCCTTTGCTGTGAAAAAGCTTTTAAGTCTAATTAGGTACCATTTGTTTATTTTTGCTTTTATTTCCTTTGCTTTAGGAAACAGATTCAAAAAAATTGCTATGATTTATGTCAAAGAGTGCTCTGCCTATGTTTTCTTCTAGGAGTTTTATGGTTTCCAGTCTTACATTTAGATCTTCAATCCATCTTGAGTTTATTTTTGTATACGGTGTTAGAGAATGTTCCAATTTCATTCTTTTACATGTAGTTGTCCAGTTTTCCCAGCACTACTTACTGAAGAGACTGTCTTTTCTCCACTGTATATTATTGCCTCCTTTGTTGTAGATTAATTGACCATAAGTGTGTGGGATTTATTTCTGGGCTTTATTCTGTTCCACTGATCTATGTGTCTGTTTTTGTGCCAATACCATTCTATTTTGATGACTGTAGCTTTGTAGTACAGTCTGAAGTCAGGGAGCTTGTTTTGGCTATTCAGGGTCTTTTGAGTTTCCATAAAAATTTTAAATTATTTGTTCCTAGTTCTGTGAAAAAAATACCCTTGGTATTTTAATACCAAGGAACTGCACTGAATCTATAGATTGCCTTCAGTAGTATGGTCATTTTAACAATATTAACTCTTCCAATCCATGAACACAATATATCTTTCCATCTGTTTATGACCTCTTCAATTTCTTTCATCAGTGTCTTACAGTTTTCTGAGTACAAGTCTTTTACCTCCTTGGATAGGTTTATTCCTAAGTATTTTATTCTTTTTGATGTTATGGTAAATGGGATTGTTTCCTTAATTTCTCTTTCTGATAGTTTGTTGTTAGTGTATAGAAATGCAACAGATTTCTGTATATTAATTTTGTATCCAGCAACTCAATTCATTAATGAGCTTTAGCAGTTTTCTGGTGGTACATTTAGGATTTTCTATATATAGTATCATGTCATCTGCAAACAGTTACAGTTTACTTTCTTTCTAAATTGGATTCCTTTTATTTCTTTTTCTTGTCTGACTGTTGTGGCTAGAACTTCCAATACCATGCTGAATAAAGGTGGCATCAGTGGGCATCCTTGTCTTGTTCCTGGCCTTAGAGGAAATGCTTTCAGCTTTAGAAAGCATTCAGAAATGATTTAGAACATTACTGATGTTCTGTCTGGATGATCCGTCCATTGATGTAAGTGGGGTATTAAAGTCCCCTACTATTACTGTGTTACTGTCATTTCTCCCTTTATGTCTATTAATATTTGCTTTATGTATTTAGGTGCTCCTATGTTGGGTACATATATGTTTACGATTGCTATATCTTCTTCTTGGATTGACCCCTTGATCATTACCATCGTTCTTGCTAATACTCTGCACCACCACTACAACTGCCACTTTACAATTACAGTTGATCCTACGCCATATGAGTTTTAGAAATACTAGTTTGTATCCTACTACACAATTCTAAAACATGGGTTTTAAAGAGTCTACCTAGGGCTTCCCTGGTGGCGCAGTGGTTAAGAATCCACCTGCCAATGCAGGGGACATGGGTTTGATCCCTGGTTCAGGAAGATCCCACATGCCACTGAGCAACAAAGCCCGTGCGCCACAACTACTGAGCCTGCGCTCTAGAGTCCGTGCGCCACAGCTACTAAAGCCCACATGGCTAGAACCTGTTGCTCCACAACAAGAGAATCCACTGCAATGAGAAGCCCGCGCACTGCGACAAAGAGTAGCCCCTGCTCACCACAACCAGAGAAAGCCCACATGCAGCAATGAAGACCCAACACAGCCAAAAATAAATTAAAAATTAAAAAAAAAAGCTCTTTTATGATGAGAAACAACAAATGGTCCATAAGTAGTAGCTTTTAATGAAAAATTAAACCTATATGTGTACATGTACATCACATGCATAGACCATATGTTGTTTCTTTCTCATCATAAATATATACACAATACAGATATATGGTATACGTATGTGAGATGTGTGTGCACGTGTGTGTTTGTGTGTGTATGAATGACATACCATTTGTCAATACCAAGTAATGTCAGTCTTAAATTTCTGGGTAATTTCATGGGTAAAAAATGATATATTGCTTTTTTCCCTGATTATTAATGAAGGTATCTTTTGGCCATTCCATATTCTACTTCTGTGAACTAATTATTCATCTCCTTTGCCCATATTTGTATTGTCTCATCTTTTTCTTATTGAGTATTGTGTGTGTATGTGTATTTAATTTCTATGACATCATTCTTGCAAGTAGTTAAATTTTCACAATAAAACTTCAAGCTAGG
The DNA here is from genome assembly GCF_964270905.1 of Leucopleurus acutus. Taxonomy (NCBI): domain Eukaryota; kingdom Metazoa; phylum Chordata; class Mammalia; order Artiodactyla; family Delphinidae; genus Leucopleurus; species Leucopleurus acutus. The sequence goes on from NC_139160.1 coordinate 25,003,194, forward strand.
GCTTCCCTGGTGGCGCAGCAGTTGAGAATCTGCCTGCTAACGCAGGGGACAACGATTCGAGCCCTGGTCCGGGAGGATCCCACATGCCGCGGAGCAGCTGGGCCCGTGAGCCACAACTACTGAGCCTGCGCTTCGCAACAAGAGGCCGCGATAGTGAGAGGCTCGCACACCGTGATGAAAGGTGGCCCCCACTTGCCACCTAGAGAGAGCCCTCGCACAGAAACGAAGACCCAACACAGCAAAAATAAAAATAAATTAAAAAGGCTGTGCTGAACTGTATGGAGGAGTTCAGGTTTTCTGAGCGTTAGCTGTCCTGGACTCCTTGTATGGTGCAAAAAAAAAAAAAAAAGTTCAAGCTATTCTGTGGCTTCTAAATTATAAGGGGTTTCCCTGAACACCCAGACACAACTAGACTCTAGTTAACATTTAAACAAGGTGGTACACTGGTGCTGTATCAGTGATACGTTAGCATCACAGAGCACAGTGGTAACTTATTTTCATCCTAAACAACTTACTTACAAACACCAGCACTAAAGCCCTCCACTTTGTTTGTAATGCACTAGGAGATATAAATTATTTATTTTGAAGTATCTTAATTAAAACTTGGAAATCAAACTTGAAACATGGTTTTCTCATAATGCCTCTAGGTTACATTCAATGTGTAACTATTTCAGCGAATTCTTTGGCTTTCTTTATAAATTCTTTTCTTCTTATATGAGTTGGAAATATCTTCTCCAATTCTATGGTTTGCCTTGTCATTTTGCTTATAATTATTGTTTGCTATACATTATCTTTAATTTTGATATAATCAAGTGTATCAATTTTACTCTTGTACCTTTATGTGTTTGGTGTCTTAAGAAATGTTTCCTACCTTGAGCCCTAAAGATAAACTTCTATACTTTCTTCCAGAAGTGTGAAAGGTTTGCTTTTAGATCTTTAATCCACTTGTAACTGATCTGTGTGCAGTGTAAGATAAGGATGTCATTTTATTTTTTTCAACACAAATAAATAATTATCCAAACAGTATCTTTTCATCTCTGATTTTTAAAGCACCTCTGATACATACCAAGTTTCCAAATATGTGTGAATAGTTTTCTATTCTGTTCCATTAGCCTCCTTATATTTTTAACCATAAACGTGTACTGTTTTTACAATGTAACAGAAAGTCTGTGTAGAAAAGGATATGAAAGGATGGTGAAAGATGAAACAAAGGAATAAATGTTTAGCCTAACAATTTGAAAGAACTTAAATTCTTAATGTCAGAGACCAGTAGTCCTCAGAAGTTAGTTCTACAGAAAAAGAACTCTATGAGCTATTACGAAGTTAAGACACTGTAACTGAGAAATTAAACAGCAGTCACAAATTACTAGTGAAACAAAAGAACAATAAATCAAATCTTGCATATGAGCACTGAAGTATGGCATAATGCTTATTTCTGTATAAAGGTATTTTGCTCCTGTTATTGCTTTTTAATCATCTCCCAACCAGAAGCACACACATATACATCAACCACAGTAAGAAACCATACTTAGGATGTGAGCTAAACAAGATTAAAAAATAATAATAACAAAAGTGAATTCTTAGGAACTTCAGCAGCAAACTTCACACATCACCACAGAACTTAACTTTAATTTTACTAACTCAGACAATTACACGCCTATGTCCTACCCTTGTGAACTTGGAGCACATTTCCTCTGCTTCTTTTATCATATTTGCTCGAAGCATATACTTTGCACATTTGGAGTTGATGAATCTATCGGCTGTGTCTAAAGACTGAGCTTCATCCATCCACTTGGCAGCTTCTCTGAGATTACCTATATGCTTTAAGAAATGAAAGTATTAAAGAAATCACTGTTTATGATTAAGAGAATATGGGTACAATATAATGGAAAAAGTTCTTAAAGACAAATTAGAAATCTGTTACATTTCTGTCAAATTTATCTAGAAGTCTTTAGATACATTACAATTCATATTTACTAAGAGCTGAATGAAACTATTAATACTGACTATACAACTATATAACATAAAACTCCTTAGGATTATTAGAATATTAGGAATAGATTACCAGGGTGTCCTAAAAGTTATCTCTACACAGAAAGAACTCCAAGCGTTCTTAAAATGGCCAAATTCTTCAACTACTCAAAAAACATGACAAAGATTTTACCTTGTAAATTTTTGCTTTCATATAGAATAATTCTATTAGAGTTGGAGTACTAGCAATTGCAGCATTAATATAATCCAAAGCCAAAGAATACTGCCCAAGTTTATCAAAGTGCTGTGCCAGGAAATACTGAACCCAGAGTAGTGTCGTTGGGGGTTCTGTCTCCCCATTCTCTGCAATCAAACAAATATAACATCATTACAGGGAATGAGGCAAAGTAGAGCAACTCACATACTTTCTTTCTCCCAATGCATACTGAAATTAACTATTACGATAAGCAGTACAAATCCAGCAAAAATGACCAAGTTCAACAGAAAGAGATATGACTTCATGTCGTAAAGTTCAAAAAGTAGCAGCCAAACAGAGAAACAAGATGCTGGTTTCATAGGCTTCTACCCATACCTCACTCCAAAGAAATAGTTTGGGGAAAAGAGGTAAATCAATCTAACTACGAATTCTCAGGCTGAGAGCATAAGGCAGCAGGTCCAGGAAAAGTCAAGGAAAATAGCTTGAAGAAAAGATGCCCCTAACTACCACTGCAAAATTTCTACAAAGGCAAGAATGGCCAGGGCTTACTTAGCATTGTAAGTAGGCCTCGACACTACATCAGGGAAACCCAAAATTGAAGGGTATTAGGAGGACACATTCCTGACAAGATGGTCACACAGCATCAGCGGAGCTTCATCTGGTTCCCCATTCTGTACACTCAAGCTACAGAAGAGTAGATAAAGAAATACCAAGCACTCAAAATGGATTTCAGAAGGGAAGACACACAGGTATAAAATGAGGTAGAAAGAGCAGAAAGGAGAATTTACTCATGCCACCTCAGAAAACACAGAAGGTCTCCTGGACTAGATGACCAAATGAAATGACAACAATGAAAACACACAGATTAGCATAAAATTAAAACACAAATAATAAACATAGGCAAAGAGCCAAGCATTTATCTTGCTCCTCTCATATAAACTATATTTCAGGGGAACCAAATATTTGATGAAGAAAAGTTCTTTACTTGGGATTGACAATATATACACTAATACGTATAAAATAGATAACTAATAAAAAAAAACCTTCTCTATAAGAATTCCAGCTAATAAATGCAGAAGGAATGATGATTAGAATGAAATAAGGGATGAAGGCAACAATTCTCAGTGGCTGCAAAAATCATTAGGCCAATGAAGAACTTTTAATGGGCAGATTAGGCTGACAAACATCAAAATCCTCATCAATCTTAATATCACAAAAAGAGAGACAACCAGAATGTTTTCTGCCTTCAGATGTGATATGACAGGAAGCACAAAGTGTCACGTATGAAGTATTCATATGGAACCTGAATCTAATCGAGCCTGTAAATCTAGGGGAATTGCCTGGCAGTCCAGGGGTTAGGACTCCACGTTTCCACTGCAGGGGGCATGGGTTCAATCCCTGGTTGGGGAACTAAGATCTCACTTGCCACACGGCAAGGCCAAAAAAAAAAAAAAAAAAAAAGCAGGTAATGATACCATGAGAAGACAATCAGCCAAATTCAAAACATGGCACGTTCCACAAGACACGTGGCCTTTCGACAAACAAAACAAAAGGGAAAGGAGTGGACAGTACTGCTCAAGATCAAAAGAATATCAGAGACATAACAATCAAATGTCAAGTGTGGACCTTAGTTGGATCCATATTCAAATAAACCAGTTCTACAATTTTTTAAATAATTGGGAAAATTTGCATGCGGACTGGGTGTTAGATACTGTGGTATGAGAGTTAATTTTGTGTAAGACAGCACTGTGGCTACATCTTGTGTTTAAGTGTTTTAAACAGTTAGAGATGCATACTAAGGTACTGACAGGGGAAACAGTATGTTTGCTTTAAAAATACTCCAGGAAAAAAAAGTCGACAGAAGATACTTCAAATAATACTGGTGAAACACTGATAAAAGAAGGTAGGTGATGCGGACACGAGGGTTCATTATTTACTTCTGTGTCTGTTATTTTATTGTGAAATTTGTTTCAAACTAACAAGAACAAAAGGATGATAACAAATAAAAGATGCAAGAAGAAACCAAAGTTACCATTTGCATGACTGAAAGCATTCTAGAGTGTTTTCTAAATAAAGCTGCCTTGATTTACATATGCCCCTACAAACAGAAAAACAAAGAACCAAATTATACAGGATTTAAAGTAATATAAGAGTAGAAAGAACAAAGAAGTAGGAATTCCCAAAAAATACATTTCAACATAAACTAACTACTTGATCTTGGTCAAGCTGCTCAACCTCTCAATTCTGTTTATTCATATTAAAATGGAGTTAACTCCCCCCGACAAGATTAGGACATTTTTAATTACTTAAGATTGCAAGTGTTCTTCTCATTTCATTCACTAATTCAAAAACTATTTAGGGAACAGCTATCATGTAGCACATATATAATAAACATAAGATAGTGTTAGCGACTAAAAATGGATTGAAATGAGTAATCAAATTTCAACTCAATCTAATTTAAACTTACCATAAGGGCTAAAAAAGGCACACGTTTTCAGAGAGGCTTCATAATTAGTAACAAGCTCCTGGATTATAGAAATCTGTTAAAGAAACATAGTTTTAAAATTTAAAAATATTTTATGAAGGTATTTTTATTTACTATGGATTAATTTAGATTTGGAAGCAATATACAGCTTACTTCAGTACAATAAATTAACTATAAATTGGGGTGTCTGCTTTTCCCTACTCCCTGTGTTGGGGGAAAATGAGAAAAACAGAAAACGTACTGCTCTCTTTATTAATAGTAAAACAGAATCTCATTAATTTCTCATCTCAATAAATATCAATAGTTTCAGGTTTTGATGGACAAATCATCACTAGTTACCACACACTCTTTTTCTTTTTGGCCAAAAAACACACCTGTATAATATATTATTATTAACAATTTATTTGCCTTTTGCCTCCCATTGTTACAGGGTGAAGTTGTAAGCCATTATATACTCAGATTTTCTAAAATGTCACTCATTACAAAAAAGTCAAGTGAAATCATCTAAATTATACAGTGAGTTGATGGAAGAAGTTAAGTAAACTAACTAGATGTTTAAACTACCTTTGTTTTTAGTGATCATTTTGATAGATTTTCATTCCAATGCTGCACTTAGGTAGGACTGAAATATTATACACTACACTGTAAACATGCTATGCCCTGAAAGTGCAAAAGAAAAGTGACATGAGTTAGAAGTGGCAGGGGAAAAAAGTAGCTTCTATGCATGGCTTGTTTTAAATGTCTGTTGATGTTACCTGTTCAAAATGAGTTAGAAAATATAACCACCTTATTTGTGAACTTCAGAAAAACAAAGGTCAAAAGTGAAGAAAAACCATTAAAACTTATAATATGTATGTGACCAATACAATATTATTTTAAAACCATCCCACTGACAGCAGTCAAAAAAACAAAAAAGATCAAATTAAAACACTTCTCAGGCTTACATGATCTCTTTCTGACAAGAATGTTGCATTGTAGGGCATAATTCTCTTAGATAGAAGGGCAATAAGGAATAGGTGGGACAGTACACATTAAAAGTGGGGGAAAATATGTAAGTAACATATAAAAAACACAACATGAAAAGAAGTTACACACATTGTGACTTCACTAAAACATATGTATAGATACATACTCATTGGAAATATGATCAAATGGATTAGGGTAGTAGAATATGAGGACACTCTTTTAAAACACAATAATGCTGTATTATTTTAATAAGATTTTTAAAGCAAAGGACTTTAAAAAGAATGGTTATTAAAATGTGAATAGACCTATAACTAGTAAGGAGATTCAACCAGAAATCAAAAACCTACCAGAGAACAAACATATGGATACCAAGGGGGGAAGGGCAAGTGGGATGAATTGGGAAACTGGGATTGACATATATACACTGCTATGTATAAAACAGATTAACTAATGAGAACCTACTGTATAGCACAGGGAACTCTACTCAATGCTCTGTGGTGACCTAAATGGGAAGGAAATCCAAAAAAGAGGGGATAATGTATACATATAGCTGATTCACTTCACTGTACAGCAGAAACTAACACAACATTGTAAAGCAACTATACTCCAATAAAAATTAATTAAAAAAACAAACAAACAAAAAACCTACCAACAAAGAACAGCCCTAGACCCAATGGCTTCAAAGGTGAATTCTACCCAACATTTTAAAAACTAATACCAAACTCTGCCAAAAAACCAAACAGAAGGGAACACTTCCAAACTCATTCTGAGGCCAGCATTACTCTCATAACAAAGCCAGACAAAAGCCAGACAAAAGCACCACAAGAAAACTACTGACCAATACCCCTAATGAATATGGATGCAAAATCCTCAACAAAATACTAGCAAACATGCCTCAGCAGCGTATTAAAAGGATTATACACCATGACCAAGAGGAATTTATTCCTGGAATGCAAGGATGGTTTAACATAAAAATTGATCAATATAACTTGCCACATCAACAAAATGAAGGAAAAATACCCACGTGATTATCTCAATTGCTGCAGAAAAAGTATGTGACAAAATTCACCACCCTTTCCTTATAAAAACATTCACCAAACTATGAATAGAAGGAAACTACCTCAATATAATGAATGCCAAATATGAAAAACCCACAATGAACATCATACTTAATGGTGAGAGACTGAAAACATTTCCACTATGATCAAGAACAAGGCAAGGATGCCTACTTTCATCACATCTATCATCACAGTACTGGAAGTTCTACTGCTGGAAGGCAAGAAAAAGAAATAAAAGGTATTCAAATAGTAAAGAAAGAAATAAAATTATCTCTGCAGATGATATGATCTTACTAGTAGAAAACCCTAATGATTTCACAGAAAAACCTGTTAGAATAAATGAACTCAGCAAAGCAGCAAGATACAAAAAGTCAATACACAGAAATCAGCTGCACTTTTACACACACGAACAATCTGAAAAGGAAATTACTAAAGCAATTTCATTCACAACAGCATCAAAAAGAATAAAATACTTAGAAATTAACTTAACCAAGGAAGTGAAAAACTTGTAAAATGAAAACTATAAAACATTGCTGAAAAAAATTCAAGATGACACAAATAAATGGAAACCCATCCCATATTCATGAATTGGAAAAATTAATATTATTAAAATATCAATACTACCCAAAGAGATCTATAAATTCAACATTATCTCCATCAAAATCCAAATGCCTTTTTTTTTTTTGCAGAAAAAGAAAAGCCCACCCTAAAATTAACATGGACTCTCAAAGAACCCCAAAGAGCCAAAACAATCTTAAAAAAGAACAAAACCAAGAGGACTCACTCCTGACTTCAAAACTTACTACAAAGTTACTGTAATCAAAACAGTGTGGTACTGGCTTAAAGACAGATGTAGAGACTAATGGAATAGAACAGAGAGTCCAGAAATAAACCCTCGCATATATGGTCAAATGATTTTTGACAAGGGTGTCAAGACCAATCACTGGAGAAACAGAAGTCTTTTCAACAAATGGTATTGGGAAAACTGCATATCCACATGCAAAAGAATGCAGGTGAACCCTTACCTAATACCATGTACAAAAATTAACTCAAAATGAATCAAGGACCTAAATGTAAGACCTAAAACAATAAAACTCTTAAAAGAAAACATAGGACAAAAACTTCACAATATTAGATTTGGCAATGATTTCTTGGATATGACACCAAAGGCACAGGTAACAAAAGAAAAAACTGACAAATTGGACTTCATGAAAATTTTAAAATTTGTACACCAAGATGCCATCCATAAAGAGGCAACCCACGGAATAGGAGAAAATATTTGCAAATCATGTATCTGATAAGAGGTTAATACCCCAAATATATGGAGAACTAAAATTCAACAACAAAAATCCAATTCAAAATGTTTGATAAAATACTTGAATAAATATTTCTCCAAAGATATACAAATAGCCAGTAAGCACATGAAAAGATGTGCAACATCACTAGTCATTAAGGAAATGCAAATCAAAACTACAATGAGATGCCACCTCACACCCAGGAGGATGGCTATCTTAAAACAAAACAAAACTGAAAACAACTGTAGACAAGGATGTGAAAAAAACTGCAACCCTTGTGCACTGCTGGTGGAAAGTGGTACAGCTGCTGTGGAAAACAATACAGCAGTTCCTCAGAAAGTTAAAAATACAACTACCAAATGATCCAGCAATTCCACTTCTGGCTATATATCCAAAAGAACTGAAAGCAGATCTCTAAGAAATATTTGTACATCCATGTTCATATCATTGTTCATAATAGTCAAAACGTGGAAGCAACCCAAGTGTCCATGGATGGAAGAATGGATGAGCAAATGTGGTATAGACATATAATGGGATATTATTAAGCTTTGAAACCGAAATTCTGAAATGTGCTACAACATGGACGTTACGCTAAGGGAAATAACCTAGTCACAGAAAGACAATTACTGTATGATTCCACTTATATCAGCCTACTTAGAGTTGTCAAAATCATAAAGACATAAAGTATAATGGTTGTTGCCGGGGGCTAGAGGGAGGGAACAGAAAGTTATTGTTTAAAGGGTACAGAATTTCAGTTATACAAGATGAAAAGAGTTATGGGGATGGATGGTGGTGATGGGTGCACAAAAATGTGAATGTAGTTAATACCACTAAACCGTACACTTAAAAATGGTCAACATGGTAAACCCTATGTTAAGTGTATTTTGCTGCAATAAAACAACAACAAAAAGGTGGTTCTAAAAGTGCAATCCTCACCATCAATATCATAAATGTCAGCATTAGCATCATTAGTAGTTTGTTAGAGATGCAAATTTTTGACCAAACTCCAAATTTATAGAATCAGAAACTCTGAGTCTAGCAATGCTTTTAGCAAGCCGCCAGATAATTCTGACATACCCTAGAGTTTGAGAACTGATTTTTAAAAGTGCTGCAATAAGACTATTACTACAAAGCAAAATAAAAACCAATAGGCATTTTTAGGGACTTGCCTCGTGGTGCAGTGGTTAAGAATCCGCCTCCCAATGCAGGGGACACAGGTTCGATCCCTGGTCCAGGAAGATCCCACGTGCTGCGGAGCAACTACTGAGCCTGCGCTCTAGAGCCCACGAGCCACAACTACTGAGCCTGCGTGCCACAACTACTGAAGCCCACACGCCTAGACCCTGTGCTCCACAAAAAGAGAAGCCACCGCAATGAGAAGCCCACGCACCGCAACGAAGAGTAGCCCCCACTCGCCGCAACTAGAGAACGCCTGTGTGCAGCAACGAAGACCCAAGACAACCAAAAATAAATAAATAAATACATATTTATTTATTTAAAAAAAAGTAATAGGCATTTTTAACCCACCAGGATCAATCTCACTGAGAGTATGTGTAACTTAAAAAACGTTCAGTACTCAATTTATGGAAGGATATAGTTTTCCATGAACTTACACTGCCATCTACTGGCAGTTACTAAACCCACAGCTAGAGCTTTAAATAAGGGTGTAATAAATTACATCTCTAGGGTGAAATAAATTTTTAAAATCAGTTTTAATCATTTTAAAAAGTACAACAAAATATATACTGAAGTTACACATAATTCTTCATAAAGGAGTATAAAATACTGCTGAATAAAACAGAATCTCCAGCTTCAGAACTTCAAAACAAGATTTAATTGGGGAAATAAATCAAGGTAATGGAAAGTTCACATGAAATGTCCTAAATAAAAAAACTGCAGAGAACACTGTCCTTCCTGGTTTATTAGGCATATTTATTGAATCTAAAAAATGTATATTATAGTCATTCACTCAGTAATTAAGTGAACAATTCAATTTTCCAAACTTGTCTATGAAAGTTAGTCTAAGGAGTTTTACTAAGGTATAAAGGACCCATTTTACTTCAAGTTTACTTACCATTTATATTTCAATAATACTGTATAACTGTATATTCAATTATATAATTGTATACTGTATAACTATATTCAATTGTACAATATAACTGTATATTCAACTCCTTTCTTGCAAAACAACATGTAATGGCTATTCTTGTTGAAAATAGCTATCTGCCGCTGCCAATTAAAATCAAGAAAGCCAATCCACTTGTTAGGTATCTAAGATCACAATAAAACTTTAAGCCTCAAAACAGCTTAAATTATACAGTCAAAATTTTTTATGAACTGAAAAAATTTCCAAGTTCAACCACCTTCTCCTGATTTAAATATTTTCTTCTAACAGTTATAATTTGACCAGGATTGAAAAAGCTTTGTTTCTGCTAATAAAATCTAACCTGGGCAAATGTTGTGACTATTGTAGATAATTTCCTAAATTACTGCCCTTATCCAGCTTTTCTTATGTATGAGTTAAAAGAATTCTTTACTACCCTTAAAGACAAAGCCCTACAAACCACGTCTGATACACAACTTTTCACAATATAAATACAGATCCCATTTAAAATGTTACTGTAACATGAAAGGCACTGAAACTGTCTTTTCAGATTTTTTTTAAACCCAAATTAGAAAACTAAGCACAATAGTTTATCAACAAGGACCAAAATTGTTGGATTAATTTCTAATAAATGTACAATTAACAGTGACAATTTTGGTTCCAAAGGAGCTAGTTAGAGATAAGTTGTCCAAGAACTATGACACTAAAATGAAACTAGGTAACTTCTTGCAGAGATGAGGTGTGATGGGTGGGGATGGTGAGAGAACGACCAGTTCTTGAAAACCCTCTCTGAACCAAGCACTTTACAAACTTTATCATTTAATTAAAGAACACAGCAACTCCTTAAGTATTATCTTCCCCAACTTTATGATCCAGAAACAGATTCAGGTAGTTGCTCAAGCAAATGTGTGATGGAGTCAGGATTCCAAACCAGGCCTGATTCCAAAGCAATGCTCCTTTCCCTATACCAGTATTTCCCAAAGAGTGGTGCCCACGCTGGAACAAGAGATGATTACAGCTAATTCACCAACTGAAACTTTTTAAGTTAGATTTTAATTTTATGTGTTTTATAAAAATGATACTAGCACAAATCTGTGGTTTTTACGAAAAACAAAAAAGTAATCAAAGTTACTGAAAAATATTTTTTAAATAACACTATAGGTGTTATGTAGATTTGACAAAAATTGTGAAGGGGATTAATAAATGTCAGCAGACACTATAGTATACTGTGATACCTTCCTAGGTATTGGAATACCTAGGAAAAGTATTGGGTTGGCCAAAAAGTTTGTTCGGGTTTTTCTGTAAGATGTTATGGAAAAAACCGAAAGAACTTTCTGGCCAAGCCAATACTTGCTTTTATTTTCTTCTCCCAAAATGTAACTGTTTTTAAACAAACAAAAAATGAATTAATGATCATTACAATTACCATTAACTGTTGATCAGCATGTCTGAAAAATACTAACTCTGATACTGTCACCACTGCAAATAATGCCTTCTGGAATTTTTAAAGATAGAACTGTTATTGACTCATTTTTTTCCTTTTCGTGAGAAATCCAGGATTCTCACAAAGAAACATTCTTAATGTAGTCCTTCTATTATTTAGAGCATCTAAGAAAAAAATTCCTTATATTGCTCTGAAATACAAATCAAACTCTTGCTTTCCTTGCTAATTATTCCCCTGTATCACCTTCTGAAACACCTAGTTTTCCAAAAGTATATATGAAATGAAGCATTTTTAGAATCATTTTGCTTGACTAGTAACTGTGAAGCCATTTTTACAATGATAACAGAATTCTAACATTTTTATAATGCTGTTTAGCTTCATTTTTTTCCTAACTTACCTTCACAATTACAGTTAGGTAGTAAACAGACACAAAACTCAAATTTTATACCTGCCTGAGTTAATTAAAAATAAAGAAAGAAGCAAAGATACCTTACAGACAATATATTCCAGGATCAAAATCTAGTTTACCCACCACCTCCACCAACAAATTATAGTTGTTTCCCACTAACAACAGCCAAACAATTTAGTACTTCCCGTAGAAATACTCCAACGAAGTTCATGATGATTCTCTTTCTTCACTGAACAGGCCAAGTTTTTTGTAACTCTTTGGGTCTACAGTCACCAGTTTCTAAAGGGCACACAAACCTCTACATGTTCTTTAACTGAATGAGGATCTTGGAATATTTTCATAGTATGGGCAGATTTAACACAAAAAAAACGTCCTCTGGGAAACAGCCTACCTCCCTTTCCTGTGTATGGACAGCCATACACTTTTTGTTGAGACATCTATGCTTCATCCAGTCAGTCTCGTCAAGTACTCAATTTCCATGTTCTTACTCATATTCACTGCACCTGTGCACTGATGTCCAGCTTCAATGGAATCAAATGCACCTGTAACAACCCAGCAAACCTTGATGATTCACTGCCTTCACTCAACAGTCTGACATAGTGAATAGCTACAGAACAAAACTGCAAAGTACTTTCCATTATAGGTGAAAATGGAAGCCCAGAATTAATTTCCACCTCTTATTTAGGGTCATTCTGGTTTCCTTTAAAACACTAAAACAATTTTTTCAATGTATATACTGTAGCCTTGACAGTTGAACTAAAATTAAATAAAAACTGATTTTACTCAGTATCTTTCTGTGCAAATAGAGATCTTTATCCTTAGAAAAAACATTTTTCTCATCGATTAAAACTGCAAAGTAAAAAACAAAAATACAGAACACTAAGCACATATTAGGGAAAAAAAATGGAAAAAGATGAGCAAATTAAACCTAAAACCAGCATAAGTAAGGGTATAATAAAGATTAGATTTGGGAACCAATAAAATAGAAAAGGGGGGTGGGGAAATCAACAAATCCAAAACTTGGTCTTCGGAAAAGATTGACAAAAGTGCCAAACCTTTGGCTAGACTGACCAAGAAAAAAAGAAGACTCAAGTTATTAAAATTAAAAATTAAAGAAGAGACATTACTTACTACTGACTGGAAATAAAATGATTATAAAGGAATATGATGAACATATATGCCAATACTGGATAACTTAAATGGACAAATTTCTAGAAACACAAATTTCAGAAACCAAATAAGAAGAAATAGAGATATAAATAAACCGATAACAAGTAAAGAGTTTCAACAGGTAATTAAACTACCCACAAAGAAAAGTCCAGGCCCAGATAGTTTCACTGGTAAATCCTACCAAATATTTAATACCAATACCAATCTTCACAAACTTTTCAAAAATAAAAAACAAAACAGGGGAGAACACTTCCCAACTCATTATAAGGCCATTATTACCCTGATATCAAAACCAGACAAAGACATCACAAGAAAACTACAGTCCAGTATCTGTTAGAAATATAGATGCAAAAATCCTTAATAAAATACCAGCAAATTGAACCTAGCAACATATATAAAGAATTATACAGCACAACCAAGTGGTTTTATCCCACTAATGCAAGGTTGTTTAACATCTGAAAATCAATTAATGTAATTACAATATCAACAGAATAAAAACAATAAACACATGATCATCTCAATAGACAAAGAAAAACCATTTGACTCAATCCAACACCCTTTCACAATAAAAATGCTCAACAAACTAGGAGTAGGAGGGAACTTCCTCAACATTATAAAGGGCATATACAAAAAAATCCATAGTTAACACAATATTTAATGGAGAAAGACTAGATGCTTTCCCACTGAGATCAAGAACAAAACAAAAATGTCAATGCTCATCATTTCTATTCAACACTGACTGGAGGTTCTAGACAGGGCAATTAGTCAAGAAAATGAATAAAAAGGATACAAACTGGAAAGGAAGAAATAAAACTTTCTATTTGCAGATGACAGAAATTCATTACACCAACTATAACAACTAATAAACAAGTTCATCAAGGTTACAAAATATAAGAACAATATACAAAAATCTACCGTATTTTATATACTAGCAATAAAAAAACCTGAAAACTAAATTTAAGAAAAATTCCAATCCAAAGAACACAAAAACACTAATCCAAAAAGACAGATGCACCCCTATGTTCACTGCAGGATTATTTACAATAGCCAAAATATGGAAACAACTTAGATGTCCATCAATGGATGAATGGATAAAGATGTGATGTATATATACAATGGACTATTTACTCAGCCATAATGAAGTCCTGCCATTTGCAACAACATGGATGGACCTCGACGGTATTATGCTAAGTGAAATAAATCAGACAGAGACAAATGTCACATGATTGCACTCATATGTGGAATCTTAAAAAAAATTTAAAAAAAAAAAAAAAACTCAGACACAAAAAACAGATTAGTGGTTACCAGAGAGGAAGGTGGTTACGGGGTGGGTGTGAAATGGATGAAGGGGGGGTGGGGGGGTCAACTGTATGGTGATGGATGGTAACTAGGCTTGTAGTGGTGAACAACTTATAGTGTACAAAGATGTCAAATTATAATTGGCCCTATATAAGTTTCAGGATATACATCTAAAACTATATAATAAAAAAAGAAAAAATACTTCCATCTAGCATAGCATAAAAAAAATAAAATACTTAGGAATAAATCTAACAAAAGATGTATAAGACTTATAAACTGAAAACTACAAAAAATTGTTGAAAGAAATTAAAGACAATCTCAATAAATGGAAAATTTCCAATGTTCATAGACTGAAAGACTTAATAGTGTTAAGATGGAAATACTTCCCAAAGTGATATACAGATTCAATGCAATCCCTATAAAATCCCAGCTGGCTTCTTTGTAGAAGCTGAACAATTGATCGTAAAATTCATATGGAAATAAAATAAATCTTTAATGGCCAAAAGAATATTAAAAAAAAAAACTAGGAAGATTCACACTTCCTAATTTCAAAATTTACCCCAAAGCTACAGTAATCAAGACAGCGTGATACTAGCCTCAGGACAGACATACAGATCAATGGAACAGAAATGAGAGTCCAGAAGTGAACCCTCACATTTATGATCAATTTACTTTCAACAAGGCTATCAAGACTTTCAATGGAAAAAAAAAACAAATGGTGCTGGGAAACTGGGCAAACACATGCAAAAGAATGAAGCTGGGCTCCCACCTCACACCATATACAAAAATGAATGCAAAATGAATCAAAGACTTTAATATAAGAACCAAAAGTATAAAACTCTTAGAAGTAAATATGTGTAAATCTTCATGACCCCGAATTTGGAAATAGGTTTCTTATATACAACACAAAAGCACAAGCAACACAAGGGAAAAAAGATAAAATGGGCTTCATCAAGACACTTTTAAGAAAGTGGAAAGACAATCCACAAAACGGTAGAAAATATTTTCAAATCATATATCTGGTAAGAAACTTGTACCTAGAATATATTTAAAAACTTACAACTAATAATGAAGAGACAAATAACCCAATTAAAAACTGGCAGAAGAACCTGAACTGACGTTTCTCCAGGGAAGATATACAAATGGCCAACAAGCACTTGAAATAATGCTCAAAATAATCAGTCATCAAGGAAATGCAAACGAAAACCACAAGGAGATAGACCACTTCACACCCTCTAGGATGGCCATAATCAAATATCATATAATAACAAGTGGATTGTTGGTGAGGATGTATAGAAATCAGAATCCTTATACACTACTTGTGGGAATGTAAAATGGTGAAGGTACTTTGGAAAAGAGTCTTGACAAGTTTTTGAAAAGTTTAAACATGGAGTTACCATTTGACCTAGCAATTCCATCCCGGGTATATGCACCCAAGAGAAATGAAAACATGTACATGCAAAAACATGTACACAAATGTTCACAGCATTATTCATACCAAAAGGTACAAACAACCAAAATGTCCATCAACTGATAGATAAAATGTAGTACAGCCATACAACTGGACATTATTTGGACATAAAAGGCGATGAAGTACTCATGCTACCACATAGGTCAAAATATTTATGCTAAGTATAAGAAGCTAGAGAAAAAAAGGCCACATATTGTTTGATTCTGTTTGTATGAAATACCCAGAACAGGCAAATCCATAAACAGAAAGTAGACTAGTGGCTGCCTGACTGGGGGAGTGCAGCGGGCAGATACGAATGGGGTTTCTTTTTCGGGTGATGAAAATTTTCTAAAATTACTGTGGTGATGGTTGCAAAACTCTGAATATACTAAAAATCAGTGAATTTGTAAACTTCAAATAGGTCAATTTTATTGTATGTGAACTGCATCTCAATAAAGCTATTAAGAAAACAACAAAGATACTGGGGGTAAGCTGCTGACGCTAAGTGGTAGAGGCCAAGGACACAAATATCCTGTGATGCACAGGACAGCCCCTAGAATTACGCAGCTCAACATGTTGGTGACGCAGTTCTTTGCTGTGGGGGGCTGTCCTGTGCACTGAAGAGTGTTCAGCAGCGTCCCCCGGGCTCCACCCACATTAGGTATCAGTAGCACACCCACCAGGCTGACAACCAAAACATCTCCAGACATTGCAGAATGTCCCCTGGGGGACAAAAAAATTCCCTCCCCCGCCCCACCATGAGAAGCACTGCTCAAGAGGAAGAGGACTTTCCAAACTGCTTGTGAAACAATAGGTGAACTTCCACAACAGAAATAAAGATCAGCAAATCTGGTTACATTAAAATTTAGCTTCTTTATGTTTTAAAATAAAATCTCATTAGAAAAGCAAGCATAAGAAAATATTTAACACTGCCTAATGCTGGTGAGGGCACAGTGAGCCTTTCACACACTTTGGTAATGGCAATACAAATTGATGTTTAACAAGAATAACAAAATGTTCTTACCTTTTACCCATTAATTTATTCTGAGAATTTATGAGACAAAAATCCTAAGTAAAGCTATATGTACAAAGATATACTTTTTTAACTGCAAAAACTTTGAAAATCAAAGTTCAGTTGGAGGTATGATTTTGATAAAAGACTATGCTGTCGTTAAAAAGAAGATATTGGAGACTACACAATAACACATTAATTGATTGTGAAATTGCTGGGGGGAAAAAACCCAAAATATTTATGGTCAAAATTCACAATTTAAAATGCTGGAGACATTTTTTAAATACTTTTTGACACTTGTACTATATCCTAAGCTAACTTCAAAAGATAATTTTATTTTCATGGTACCTGACATGGATTATTTTTTAAGACTTGGAAGCTTACAAAACTATAACTGTTTATCAGCCTTAACCTCTTTGAAATCCTTCGAGAGTTAAAATGCAGCCCTTAGCTAAAAACAGGACTCACTGCTGATTAGAAATACGCAAATTTTAAAACGCCCTCTAGAGTAATCACAAATATGTGACCAAAATGATTTGAGAAGGATTTCCCATACTTGTACATTTTTTCTCACTATACTAAGTTCTGACAACTTAAACTCAATTTTCTGCAGCTTAATTCAATTCTCAAAAACACATGGTAAACATTCCTGTTGCATGCTCAAAGATTAACACTAAAGAGATGTCAAAGGTTCACATATAGATGAATGTATTCTCACTGCCTTCTTTAAAAATGCAATTTCCAAGCTTTATAAAATAAAATACCAACAAGTGCTTAACACCTTTAAGATGGTAATTTTGGATCAATATTGGAGAGATTTTTTTTTTTAAGTCTATGCCTCTTATGAAAACGGAGAAAGCCAGTGAAAGCCCAGTGATAGCTTAAGAGGAACAAATTCTGTAAGGAATTCTGTAAGGAACAAATTCTGTCTTCAGTACTTGCTGTAAGACAGTGTTACAAAAGCACTACTCTATTCTCATTCACATACATGTTCTTTATTATTTCTGACATTTTATCTCATCTTTCTTCTCTGTCACCCTTGCCTAAATGAGTAAGAGAAGAATTTTGGCAAATGCTAATTTAAATAACCTACAAAAATTACTGGTAGGCACTGCTACATGTTTTTATATGAATCAATCACTATCAAAAAAAAATCAACAGAAAAAAATCAACTGCAGAAAAAAATTGATAACAGTACCATTGCAATCAAATAAAGCATACTACAGACATTAAATAATTGTTAAGTTTTGTTTGTTTGTTTGTTTTAATGTAAATGAAACTTTTTACTATTCGGGTACTATAGGTCTCTTTCCCGAAGTGGGGATCTGCCCAATTGGCATGGAGACTGGGTGCACCAATGGTAGGAACAGAGTACAGAAGTTCTGTTAGCCATCCTCAGCCACTCCCCTCTAGATATTATCAGTTGTCCCTTTTAGTTTATGAAACCTGCTGCCAAAGGAAGAAAGTGTCAGTTATACCTAACACTGATTTTTTTCAATATTTTATTATTCACAATTATTACTAATTTACAAATAATTATGGGTCAAAACTAAATAAACATAAAGTGATATAGGTTTAACTAAAAATATTTTAGCATTTGTAATAAAATCTTTTCCTTATCCACTAGTAACTTTCAAAAACTGATTACAGAAATGAACACAAGATTTTAGACCTTAAGAAATAAGAAGCAATGCTTGGAAATAGAAGTATAATTATTTTCTATTAACTTTTAATTTTCTAATTATCTCTCTAATATAAAACCAAGTCTATTTCCTAATTTTAAAAAGCAGAAAGTGATTCTCTTCATTTGAAAACTAGCTAAAACTACATTAAAATGTAGCCTATTAGTTAAAACTAACAGTGTCAAATGACATGTTACTGTTGCAGTAACAATTTTCCATGCTCTAACTTTATTTTATTTTATTTATTTATTTTTTTGTGTGATACGCGGGCCTCTCACTGCTGTGGCCTCTCCCGTTGCGGAGCACAGGCTCCGGACGCTCAGGCTCAGCGGCCATGGCTCACGGGCCCAGCCGCTCCGTGGCATGTGGGATCTTCCCGGACCGGGGCACGAACCCGTGTCCCCTGCATTGGCAGGCGGACTCTCAACCACTGCGCCACCAGGGAAGCCCCAAGCTCTAACTTTTAAAGCAAGCATAACGAATTTAAAAATCCACAGTCATACCATAAAATAATAGATAATCATCAAATAGTTAAATATAGACCTCTGGTGACAATAGGTCAAACTTAAAATCCCACTACAAAAGTATACCCATTAAAAACAACAACCTTTATTTTAGTGCTTTTATAAACCCTTTACTCGGTAAATTTCAGATTGACATTTCCTTTGATACTACTTATAGTACATGCATACAATTTCAGTTCATCTATTATTAGACTAAGGTGCACACTATTATTAGAATAGAGAAAATGATTGAATCATAGCATATTATTTACATGGAAATCCTTCTGTAATAATTAAGTTAGTAAAAAAGACTACAGCAAATTGAATAAAGACCAAATTTTACCTTTTCTGTATTGTAATATAAAGATTTCAAAGTAGTAAACAAGGGTGGGCAGCCTTTACTGAAGTTAACCCTCAGGAACTTATCCATTAGTTCTCTAAATTTTTCACCTAGAAACAAAAGTGTACTTTGTTATACTTCGACTGATGCAAACAGTTCGCAAAATTATTTCATAAATAAAAATAAAACTCCTTCAGAAACAATGATTCCCCTATCCAATGTTTAAACCCAAAAAGTCAGTCAGCATTATTTGTTACCACCAAAAAGCATAACACCAAATATCTCGGTTCGGTTGGCAAGTGTATTTTCCCTAGATGCAGATTCAAACTATCTTCAAGGAACACTTCAAAAGATAGGTAAACAAAATGACTGTGCAGCTTTGAGGAAAAGTAACGTACTATCTATTCTGAATACAGTCCCCATAGGAAGTACCTTTCCTAATCTCACTGACCAGCAGAGGCTCAATGCTACTATCTCAATCCTACATCTCAGAAGGCACTCTGCAAACTATATAAGGATTCTACTGTAACCAGCACTATATTTAAGTAGCAGTCAAAATATCTTTTTAAACGCTAACACGGTATTTACAAATGTTTTCCGAATCAACTAGTGATTTATTTCAAGTCATTCATTCCACAATCATCTATCGAGCACCTACTATGTGCCAGGCATTGTTCCAGGTATCCAGGATATAGCCGTGATTGAAACAAAAAAATTTTTTTTAATTCTGCCCTCATGGAAATTATTAACATTCTAGTGGGTGAGATAGACAGTAAGTAAAATAACATCCATAAGACATCAGACAGAGCCCTGAGGCATGCTAACATTAGAATCAAATAAATACCCTATTTGTAACACCAAGTAAATAAATCTCCTATTATTGCTAAACCCTTACCAAAAAGTTTCAGTGTCACTTTTTAAAAGCAGAAAAAATTAATTTTAAATACAAAAGCTCTAACTTTTTGACAATAAGGGTTAATATGTAAGGACATGGATTTGCCCACTCAAAAGAAAAAAAAAAGATACATATATGTCATGAATGTTTTAAGCTAAAGTAAGACTACTGAAATGACCTTCCTTAAGGTTTCTTTATGAATCACATTTTACCAAAATACTCAACAACCCAAGTGGTTATTTTTATTTGTTGTGACTGACACTACTGAACAAAACATGCATCTCAACATATTACAGATATCATAAATATTAAGAGGAGAAATTTAAATTTTATTGAGTGAAAATTTTATCTAATATAAAAACAGGATCAACATTTGTTACCTCAACTTACTACGAAGACTGTTTTCAGATGATCTCTAATCTTTATAACAGAGGAAGTGCTGGAAAGATTTGATCTCTAAAACTACTTTTGAATTTTAAGGAAGTAATCATGTATATTCAACCCAGAGTGGTATTTTGTGTTCCTTCGGTATACTTTGTATATAATCTTTTGAAAATCACAGATTATCAGGACTGCACAAAATTTCACTCTGGGTTAAATATACATCATTACTTCCTTAAAAATCAAAAAGTTTCAGAGATCAAATCTTTCCAGCACTTTCTCCGATATAAAGCAAAGGTTAACAGTATTGTGGCAGGCAGTCAGGGATGTTGTTGCTTACTTCGTGTGACACTGTCCACTAAAAACCTCAATTTCTCCACTGTAAGATGACGGTAACACCACCAGCCTCAAGAGTACTCTTTCATGACTCACACAAGATGAAAAGTAAACAGCATAAGCACACAGTAACCACTCAATAAACGTCTATTATTTACACCTTGACATCTGATAGCTACTGTATTTCTATAGTTAAGAAAGTTTTCCACATTTGCTATCATCATCTACTGAGAAAACAAGCATTTTGTCTTCATGTCAGAGGGTACTCTGAACTCCTCTTCAACTTTCTCAATCTATTTAGATCATACTGGCAAATCTACTTAAAAGACAATGTACTCAGCTCTCAAGTATCCACTATATTACAAGCCTCTTCTCCCATTAAACTTTCATTTCAACTGTGCAGCTAGCTATGATAAAGAATGAGGAAGGTCTTACATACCGATATAGGACTGAATTCCAGATACAGAGTTAAGTGAAAAGGAAAACAAGGTGCAGAACAATCTATGTCACTTTTGTACAAAAGGTGGAGGAAAAGGGAAAACTATACATAAACCCTCAAACACATACTTTTGCTTGTATATGCACAATGTATTTCTGGAAGAGTTAAACCATCTACTAGTAACAATGGCTGTCTCTGGGGAAGTAAACTTGGTGGCCAGAGGACAGAGACACAGAAAAGACTTTTCAGTTAAAACCTGTTTTGCACCCTTTTATTCAGAACTGTATGAATGCACTGTCTAAACCAGAAGCCTACACAGCTACTCAACTACTCAGTCACACACTATATCCCCAAATTACTTACTATTTACCCATCTCATAATTTTTTTCTTTACTTATAAGAAAAACTGTTTCACAAAAATAAATAACCTCCCTTCTTCCTAACTATTTTAAAATAATTCTTTAGTACTCCCATAGTCTTTCCTTTAGGGGGAAAAAAAAGCTATCAATCATTATGTGCCTAACTCAGCCATAAAAAGGAACAAAATTGGGTCATTTGTAGAGACATGGATGGATCTAGAGACTGTCATACAGAGTGAAGTAAGTCAGAAAGAGAAAAACAAATATCATATATTAATGCATATATGTGGAACCTAGAAAAATGGTACAGATGAACCGGTTTGCAGGGCAGAAATAGAGACACAGATGTAGAGAACAAACATATGGACACCAAAGGGGGAAAGTGGGGAAGGGCTGGTGGTGGTGGGATGATCTGGGAGATTGGGATTGACATATATACACTAATATGTATAAAATGCATAACTGATAAGAACCTGCTGTATAAAAAAATAAAATTCTAAAATTAAAAAAAAAAAATCAGGTTGAGGTCTATCCCGATGGGGCTTTTTCTGTAAACCTGCATCGTTGGAAACGCCTCATAGATTAACTGTGTGGTTTCCTTTACTCATAGAACTACCTGTTAGATCTGTGGGAAAGAACTACAAGACAGAGCTGCCAAGTAAACTATGAAAAACCTAACGAACTTTTTATCTTAGGTATTGGCATATCCCAATGATCTGTACTGTTCTAGGGTGTGATGGCTTAGGAGTGAATATGATTTGAACCTAATACATTTTTAGAGGATGTCAAATTCAGAACCAGGCAGATCCATCTCCTGACCCTAAACATGGTCCTAAAGTAAATCACTTGAGGAAATTGGATCCCAAAGATTACAGGTGGGGAATTTTGAAATGTGTCCATATTTCACTGGAGATCAAAGAAGCCTAACTAAAAGAATTGTGGGCTGACTCATATGATAACTTCTTTTTGAAAGGGCTATTTTATCTTGAAGATTTATGAGTTTGGAGGAACTAAGGTGATTGGCAGTGGAAAGAATCAGAACGTGTGGAATTCCTTAAAAATTTATTGACTTAAATAACTTTGTCTGTGTTACACATAATAAAAAAAAAACCCTTTACACTTAAAAAAAAAATCATTATGTGCCTGTTTAGCACTGCAGCTTGTAAAACAAGTTATCTGACTACAGAGATGCTATGCTAATTCTTCACTAGATGTAGTACAGATTCACATAAAAACTGATATCCCAAAAACCACCGCTAAAATAATGAACATAAATAGCAAGATCAGACTGTATCTGATAGCCTGGGAATTTACTCTAAATAATGGTGCATGTTTTCACTACAAAAAAGAAATGATAATCATGTGACCTAATGGAGGTGTTAGTTAACACTACAGTGATAATAATATTGGAATATATAAATGTATCAATCAATACATCATACACCTTAAACTTACACATTGTATGTCAACTATATCTCAATAAAAAATAAAAACAATCCAATGAAACAAAAATAAAATAGGAGCAAAATGGGATTAGCATTCTCATTTAATACTCTGGATTATCTCCTTCCCTCTTTCTCCCTCCTTGGCCAGTGAAGACTAATAGATCACGATGCATTAAACTAGCTATTTTGAAAAGTACTGTTTTCACAGCACTTAATATTTCAGGCTGTTGGAGAATCTCCCCAGGACTTTGGCTGTTCACTAATCCGTAGGTAATAAACATTTTTATCTAAAAACCAGTAAGCCTTTTTCAAAACTTGCATTCTCAAGTTCCATCATGTTTCTCGAGAAAGATCTTATTGCCTTCGATAACGCTAAGATACCTTTCTTATTACACATAAAAATATTTCTAAAGACGCGAAAACACTTCATGAAGTATTCAGCTGTTGCACAGGTACAATTAAGTAGTTGCACAATTTTATATATGGTCCCCAGAGCTTTGTAAATACATGTATGTTAGAACCTCAAATGATGCTGACCTTGAAGCCCAAGCCGTCAATACCCCTCAACTGAGGCCTAGCTTGTAAAAAGATCCTTTTAGCGTTTCAAAGACAATGTCCTAGAGGGTCCAGAATGACCCCACTTTTACCCAAATCACACTTTACATTCAAAAACTGGCTCCAAGTTATCTTTCAGTAAAAATATAATTCCTACCTTATACACAAAAGGCCACCTATGGTATGATTCCAATTATACAAAATGTCCAAAACCAGCAAGTCCACAGGTACATAGGTTAGTGGTTGCCTGGTGCAGGGGTTGGGGGCTGGGAGTGACTGCTAATGGACATGAGTTTTCTTTTTGGAGTGACAAAAATTTCCTGAAACCAGGGAGTGATGATGGTTGTGCAACTCCCTGAGCACATTAAAACACTGAGTTGCACACTTTAAAAAGTGCATTTTATGGTATGTGAGTTATACTTCAACAGGCTGCTATTTTTTTTTAAAAAGGAGATACAGAAATGTGAGCTCGAGCATCTTCCAGAAAACGCTTTTACTAGGGAAATGCTCCCCTCTGCACAGTACATCCCACCTTGGAAATTCACAACTCATATACTGAAAGTTCTAGGAAGTCCTGCAGAAGCCTGATTGTTGTGTTTAACCAAAAGTTTCCCAAACTCATTTGAATGAAGAACATCTCAGTACACAGGCATCCCCCCTACCAAGCCTATTAACATCCACTGGGACTTAATGTTCCCTGGAAAACATTAGGAAATCTGCCTACTTCACAAAGCTGAAACAAAACAGGGAGGATCAGAATACTATTCATCATTTACATAAATGAAAGGCACTATTTATTTATTTTTAAATAAATTTGTATCTACTGTCTAACCCAGTACACTTCTAAGAGGTATTTCATGTATTTTTAAAGTCAGTCAAATAAAAAGCTTTTAATTTCCATTAATCTTTTGATAAAAAGAAAATAACACAATTATTTAAACAACATATGCATAACAAATAAATAACTGATCACTCCCACCCCCAAGACTGGTGTAGATGTAAACTCTATTCCAGAAACAAGCTTTTAAAATGTGAATGGTGTTGAGTAATTTCAACAAGTATTATTAGTGTTACAAAAGATATCCTAATATTACCTGGGACAAGATTCAAAGGTAATCTTCTAGGTGAAATTGCTCTGGGGTGCTGCTTACTAATTTCTTCATAAATTTGAAGCCTCTCTTCTAAAGTGCCTATTATCAGTAAATATGCGTCAGATTCAAAGCATCAAAACTTTTATCTATGATAAAATGCTAATAAATATTAAAAATTATGTTATAAATTAAAAATCACATTATCAATATTAAAGCTGCTCTCAATTTTTGTAAGAATGACATTAAAAACTCTGTGGCAATGAAATAATCATTAAATCACCATTTTAAACCCAAAGTCCAGAGAAAACCAAAATTTCACCACTCAAATCATATACACACAAGACAGTCTCAAGATACACTGCACTTCTCTGATATTCCTGCATGCAAAACCCATGAAAAAGAAAATGTTCCTTTATAACATATCTTACATAAATCCTCTAACCCAATATAACCCACATAAACCCAACAAAAGTCTATAATGCCTATAGATAGGCTTAAAGAAGCAATAGTTTTAGGGTCATGAATGCAATATTTTAAAAGATGAACTCAGTTTCTAAGGAGGCTTGACACTTAAAATCTTCAATGAAACTCTATTACAAAGAACTCCATTAGTTCATGTCCCTGTCCAGGTGCCAAAAGAAAGAACCCCATTAGAACAGACTTTTAAAGTGTCAATTACTTCTCCCAAATATTATGATATAAAATATACTTCTAACAGAAAGTTATATCTTCCCTGTCAAGACCAACCTAATTTTATAGTACTAAATACAGGATCTATATGTAAACTACATTAACAATCTGCAGAATCGGATCTGGGTCTAGTTTATTATTCTAAAATAATATCCAGCATAATTTACAAAGAGAGATTACATGCATTATTTTACATAAGCAATAAGATAACTTACAGCAGAATTTTTAAGAAAAAGCAAACCCATTTTTAAACTATAAGGTTCTAGGTTGATTTTAATTCAAACCACAGAAATATAATTATTATAAAAATAACCCTTGGTGCTAGCAATCAAGCCACCGTAAATGTAGTGTTCAGTATCAAGATTATAAACACAGCACTTTAAAAAGTAAAGTCCGATTTTGTTTAGACTCCTTCCTTCCCCCAGTAATACACTTTGGAGCTCCAATGTGGTTGAATTTTAAAAACTGGGATATGTGAAAAATTATTTTCACGTTCTGTTAATGATTTGGAGACTTCATGAACTATTAAGGACCCTTATACTAAAATTTACAAGAAGCCTATTGCATATTTTTAAAAAGCAGTTCTCATATTTATACCTAATCTTAGAGAATGAGACGAACTATGAGTATAAAAAATATTTTCCCACTAATCCAGATAAAACAAGTCTTATAAATGTAGTTACATTAAGACAAAAACCAAACCATTTCAATGCCCTATTTGAAGTCACAAGTTGGAGCTCCAGAACCTACCATGGGGGAGAAAAGGTCCTAAGGAACCTAAAAAAATAGTTTTATAATCAATATATTTTATAGTAAGCATGGATCCTGATATATGGAACATATTACGTTCATTTTACTAAAGCAGTTAAGTGATTAACATGCCAGTAACTGGTAGTTTAAAGAAAAATCAGTTATCTCACATTTCCAACCTTCAGACACATGACTTTTGTCCTGTTTTTTTTTAAAGACAGACTATTGATCTAATCAATATTTTAATTTTCATTATTTTCTTAAAAACAATTATTTAAGGAACTTTTTTAAATAATTTGTGATATAAAATTTTAAATACACACAGAAAACCTGGATTCATGTATACAAGTAATTAAGATACAACAAATAAATTTTTCTCATAGCTCTTCCTACTATAAATGAATATGGGTAGCTACCTACTTACCATTCTTTTTAAATTTAAAAATTCTGCTGTTTCAACACCTTCGAGTTTCATAATTATTTCATATAAGTTTCATAATTATTTCAGCCATATACTTACTTACCCATGACTAAATATGATTTTAGCAATATTAAAGATATTTATTTATGAGAATATTAGGGAAAATTTAGAATAATATTCTAGATTTCTGAAAAGGGTCAAGGTTATCAAATTTCAAAAGAAGATGTATACAATTTATTCTACACAAATTAGCCTAGTTTGAAAGTAAAAGAATAGTTTTTATGCTGATGCTATATACAACGTACTCTCAGCAACATTTCTTTGGCCCAATTCTTATTCTTAGAGATTGACAGTAACAGTCCTCTAATTCTTTAAAAATACTAAATAATTATGACATTTCCCAGAAAGGGAATGCCCATTTTCTTCCCCACCACTCTAGTTAGTGTAAATTGGTAACATTTTAATGGATCAAGAAACCTAAAATAATCTGTAAGCATTTATCACTTAAATATAAATATCTGAATTCATTTTCACTCCCATGTTTAACCTGTAATCTTCCTAAATGGAAACATGAATGCTAAAACTAAAAATATGCATCCTCAAATATTCTTACAACTTTATATTTTACTATACTTCAAACAGTAGCTAAGGGCTTCCCTGGTGGCACAGTGGTTGAGAATCCACCTGCCAACGCAGGGGAGATGGGTTCGATCTCTGGTCCGGGAAGATCCCACATGCCGCGGAGCAACTAAGCCCGTGCGACACAACTACTGAGCCTGCACTCCAGAGCCCGCGAGCCACAACTACTGAAGCCTGCACGCCTAGAGTCCGTGCTGCACAACAAGAGAAGCCCCTGCTCACCGCAACTAGAGAAAAAGCCCACGCGCAGCAACGAAGACCCATCGCAGCCAAAAATAAATAATTAAAAAAAAAAAGAACACTAGCTAAGAGAAGGTAGGAGAAAAATCATTACATACTAAGTTGTAGAGCTTTTTCCAAGCCTTCATAGTAACACCAATTTTCTGCATTCCGATCAATCAAGTTTTTGAATACTTCGCTCGCTTCTTTTAATCGTCCCAATTTCAACAGCATTTCCCCTAAAATTAAGTTTAAATGTCACATTCATTTTGCTTAAACATTAAATACCTTTCTAATTCCAGAGATTTCACTAAGCATTATTAGTATAATAGATGTTTATGAAAGACAACTGTATGGTGCTTCCCTTTAGGGCTTGTTGCAGTTTAAATAACTAAACATAGATTAATTCACAGCTTGTCTTCAGAGATGAACCTTCACTTACACATTCTATTACACTAACATTCATTTTTGGCTCCCTCCCACACTGTATATATATTAACTTGTTAGTAAAAAATCTTTGCATTATGCACATTTTTGTACACCCTTTAAAGTAACTAAAGTTACCTTAGATATAGATTGGTAAATAATTCTAATGAAATATCCCTGCCTTCCTACTGCAAGATTTTTAATGTACTTTTCCTAATCAATTCTTATGTTAAACAATTCTCCATTCAATTCTCTTACTGTCCTTTCCAGGTCACTAAAACTGGAGAAGTTTAACTCACAAAATAATAACACTAAATATCACTTCGCAGCAAGAAACTACACAAACCATGTTCACAGGTGGGTCACCTCTAAGACTCAATTTCTTTTACTAAGCCATACAAATTGCAAGTGGGTATGGGAAATGAGAATCTAAATTTCTCAGACAGGGACTTCCCTGGCGGTCCAGTGGTTAAGACTCCACACTTCCATTGCAGGGGGTGCGGGTTCAATCCCTTGTGGGGGAACTAAGATCCTGCAAGCTGCACGGCGTAGCCAAAATAAATAAATAACGACCTTTTCAGATAAAATGGAAAGCACACCTAACCAAGATAAAAGGGAGCATCTCAAAAAATATATCTCAACTTTCTATCCCTAAGCTTTCCCATTCCCTACAGAATCTGTTTCAAACAACCCTTTGAAATGTCTTCAGTTATACATACTATTTCAGCTTTCATCATCATCATATTACAGTGATTATTATATATATCATTTTACTATTTATTTTATTATATTGTATATTACTCAAGCTCTACAGTAAGACTAACTAGGTGTAACTACCAGTTTTACCACTTTCTAGCTTTGTGACTGAATAACTTACAAAACTTCCAATATCCATTTCCTTACCTGCAAAGTATCAACTACATCAGTCTGTTTTTATGATAATCAACTGAAATAATGTACTTAAAACAGTCAGCACACTACTTGGTACAAAGTGAACACACATAAACATTTACTAGTTAAAACCATAAACAGTACATTAAACTTAAACTATACTTGAATTCAAAAAATAATAAAAGGAGAAAAAAAGAACTATGATCGTGCCCCATGCCTCCACAAGAGTAGAGGATAGCAGTTAAAAGGATTCATGAAAAGACATGAAAGAACCTTAAATGCATATTGCTAAGTGAAAGAAGCCAATCTGAAAAGGCTACATACTGTATGCTTCCACCTCTAATACATTCTGTAAAAGGCACAACTATGGAGACAGTAAAAGGATTACCGGTTGCCAAGGGTTGGGGGCTAGGAGAAACAGGCAGAGCAGAGGATTTTTAGGGCAGTGAAACTACTCTGTATGATACTATAATGGTAGTATGTAAAATGTCATTATACATTTTTTAAAACCTAGAGGGTACACAACACCAAGAATGAACCCAAATATAAACTACAGGCTTGGGGGGATGGGGGGTGAGGGTAGGAGGAACTGTGCATGTGCAGGGACAGAGGGTATATAGAAAATCTTTGTACCTTCCACTCAGTTTTGCTGTGAACCTAGAACTGCTCTAAAAAATAAAGTCTATTTAAATTAAAAAAAAAAAAAGTAAAGGCTCTGAAGTCAGAAAGATATTTTTAGAAATTAACTCTACCTCCTGAAAGGCTGGGCAACTTGGGCAAGTCCTTAACCTCTCTTAGTTTCTTCAAATATAAAAAGGGACAATAAGTAATACCCATGTTAGAGGTGCTAAAAATTAAGTGAAATTAAGCAGTTTAAGCAGTTACCATACTGTGAAACTCAGAAGAGTAAATAAACCTTAGCTAGTATTTTTAAGCTTTAGAAGTCCTGCAACTACATGAGATTTTAGTTTTAAACTAATTATTTATTTAGATGGACATTCTATTTAATATGGTGTTGCTCAGGAAATGGGTAATTGATGAGCAAAGCTATGTATAAAAAAGAAAATTTGTTTGACTTTGTTGAAAAACATTCTTAACAAACTATTTCTCAGAATCCTGTCTTCTTAATTAGCCCATAATGAAAATAAATGAATCTTGCTTTCACGAGGATCCCAAGTGTCATTTACTCTTCTCATTTTACTATATATGGAGATAAATACTGGGGGAGGGGGTTGAATATGAAGGCAGTATAACATACTGCTTAAGAAAATGGAATCTGGAGTCAAAATCCCTGCACTCAAATCCAGCACTACCCAGATTACTTAGCTGTGTGACTCTGGGCAAGTCACTTACCTCTCTGTTCCTCAGTTCCTGATCTCTAAAATGGATGTAACAACTACATCATAGGGTTGTTATGAAGATTACATTAATTTTATTATTAAACCGTTACATTAATTAATAATGACTTAATAATAAAGTGTTGAGAACATTGCCTGATATATAGTAAGTCTCATTTAAGTGTTCAGACATAACAAAGTATATAGGTTTTATTCTTTTCTTTAACTGAGGCCAATAAAAAAGAAAAAGCAGTTCAACTTACCTTTAATTTCTTCCACCAAAAGTTTATCACATATCTGTTTCTCGTAAGTTTCTATATGTTCCAAAGATTCCTGAAATAGATCTGCCTCCCTCATCACTTGATTCTGGTACAGTATCAGTTCACTATATTCATAGTCTATTTTGTTGGGAGAAACCTGAAAAAAATAACCAAATTATCTTACTTATATAATAATATAAAGCAGTTACAGATCTTTAATTTAATTGCTTTCTCAGGACAGTCATTCACACAGACTTTAAAAAGCAACCCACAAGCAGTTACAAATAGAAGAGTGATTAACAGCAAAGAAGATTAATATATTCTTTAAAACAAAAAAAGGAGTGGGGACTTCTGCCTACAGAAAAGTGAAGAGGTTAGCAAATCCTATTACCAAAGGAAAGTATAACAATGATTAAAATCCTAAAGAATCTTCCAAAAAAAACTACTAGAACCCATAAAGGAGTTTAGCAAGGTGACAGAATACAAGATCAATATATGAAAATCAATTATACTTCTATATACTAGGAACGAACAACCCAAAAATGAAAGTAAAATAATTTTCACAATAGCATCAAAACGAACAAAACATTCAGGAATAAATTTAAGAAACAAGACCCATATACCAAAGAATACTCAATCTTTTTTTGACTCTATATTTATTTTCCCCAAATTGATCTAAAAATTCAATGCAATCCCTATCAAACTCTCAGCAAGCTTTTAGAAACTGATAAGCTGATGCTAAAATTCAAATGGAAATAAAAGGAACCCTGCATGGACAAAAGAATCTTAAAAAGAAAAAGTAGGAAGACATGTACTTCAAATTTCAAACATCCTTTAAAATTACAGTAATCAAGACAGTGTGGTTGGTATTGGCATAAGGATACACATATAGATCAATGGAACAGAGTACAAGGTTCAGAAATTAGCCCTTATAATCTGGTCAACTGATTTTCAACAGATGTGCCAAGACAATTCAACAGGGACAGGTTAGTCTTTACAACAAATGATGGTGGGACACATTTAATATCCATATGCAAAAACAGACACATACTTCATACCATTTACAAAAATTAAATCAAAATGGATCACAGACCTAAATGTGAGCACTAAAACAATAAAAGAAACCTTAGAGGAATAGGAGAAAATCTTTGTGACCCTTTGCATAAAAGAAAAAACAGGTAAATTGGACTTCAACACAATTATAAACTTTCCTCTTCAAAAGACACCACTAATAACATAAAAATACAAGTTATAGACTAGGAGAAAATATTTGCAAATGATCTATCTGATAAGGAACCTGTATTGAGAATATTCAAGAAACTCTTACAACTCAGCTGTAAGACAAATAACCCAACTAAAAAATGGGCAAAAGAGTTGAACAGACATTTCATCAAAGAAGAAATATAAATGGCTAATAAGAACATGATAAAATGCTCAATAGCATTAGTTGTTAGAAAAATGCAGAGACACAACTAAAACAGATACTACTACATATCCACTAAGATGGCTATCATCAAAAAATTGGACAGTAACAGGTGTGGGGATGGGTAGAAACTGGAATTCTCACACATTGCTAGTAGGAATGTAAAATGGTTCAGCCACGTAGGAAAACAACTGGGCAGTTTATTAAAAAGTTAAATATATACTTACCATATAACCAAGTAATTTCATTCCTAGGTATCTACCCAAAAGAAATAAAAACATATGTCCACACAAAAACTTATGCACAAATGTTCATAGCAGCATTATTCATAACAACTAAAACTAAAAACAATATATATGTCCATCAATTAATGAATGGATAAACGAAGTGTTATCCATAGACTACAGTGTATCCATAAAATGAAACAGTATTCAGCATTAAAAAGGAATGAACCACTAATACATGCTCTAACACAGGTGAATCTCAAAAGCATTATGAATAAAAGAATTTAGAGAGAAAACACTGCATTTGATTGCCTTTATTCGAAGTTTCCAAAAAGGGCAAATCTATAGAGACAAAAAGCAGATCAGTGGTTGCCTGGGGATGAGTGGAAACTGACAAATGGGCACAAAAGATCTTTTGGGGGGTGATGAAACATTCTAAAACTGGACTCTGGTAATGACTACATGACTATAATTTACAAAAAAAAATCTTTGAGATGTACAACTAACATGGGTAAATTTTATGGCATGTATTATACCTCAAAAAAGCTTGTATACCTCTTAATTATACTTATTATTACAAAAAATAAGAAAATTCCACACACCTAATTTTAACCATCAAATTGCAATAAGATTGTATTTAAAATGAAAGAGTGTTTATCAAACCCCAGTGAATATGGTACAGTACACCTTCCTATGGTAAGGACTTGATTCCTGGATAAAGACAAAGAACTAGTCTCAATAGAGAATTCTCTAGTTCGCAGTAAAAAGCTAAGAATCTAAGTAAACATGATGAACTTACCACACTCCCTTATGAGAATAAAAATAATAGAGGGTTTAAAAATATATTAACCTATGAAAATAGAAAATATGAGATTTCAACAAACTTCTGGGAAACGGAAAGCAAATGAAGAATGAGGGATGAAGTAAAGCAGAAGCTAAAGCCTAGAGTAGCTACACACAGGAAATCTTTAGGGAGGGTGGCTATCTGCCCTGGAAATCACCAAACAGGGTCAGGATTCTGAAATGACAAGTAAACAGAGGGCGCAGGAATGAGAAATGGAGCTCAAGGTTAAGGGATTAACTGAAAGGCTGACCCTGACCCCATTTCCATCAACTCAGCAGCCAAATCCTTGTTTAAAATATTACACTGTAACCAGGCATCCATCCCACTCAGAGTCAAGAGCTCTTCTTCAAAGAAAGCAGACAGCCCCAGAGAACTGGATGCTAAGGTGGGGGCGGAGATATTCACTGCAGCATTATTCACAAAAGTCAAGATATGGAAACAACCTAAGTGTCCATCAACAAATGAATGGATAAAGATGTGATATATATATACAACAGAATAATATTCAGCCATGAGAAACAAGGAATTCCTGCCATTTGCTGGCTTAGGACACAAAAGTATAAGTATATTCCCTAATGTTATAAAGGTAACACTTAAAGAACCAGAAATATTCATATAACTATTATCAGGAGAATGGGGAAGAGACGGTGAGGTGACATAAAAGAACTGTTTACTACTCTATTGTAGCAAAAACCGTAGAGAATGTCTAAAATACATATAAAAAAGTTGAACGTGCATTATTTAGACATATGGCGGGCTGTGTTCTTCCATGTCTTCTCTGAACTAGACTCTGGATAGCAAGGCAGGGACAGAAAGGTAGAATAGGGGACTGTTACCATGTGTACTCTGTAATGAGAATTACTGGATAAATGAAAAGTGAAAAAAAGTTTACCACTCTAGCAGGTAAAATTAGTTTGGCTATCATTCCAAAAAATAATACCTTGCTTTTAGGGTAATGTGTCAAAAGAAGAAGTTTTCATCAAGAAAATACAAAGAGGATGATGTCAGGAAAACCGGCAGAGTAAAGAAAGAACTCCAAAACTTCACCTCTCCAAAAGAGCGAGGAAAGAACTGGCAAAAACTGTCAGAATCACCTTTTTCAGAACTCTGGAAATTAACCAGAGGCTTACAGCACACCTGGGGAGCATTTATTGAAGAAAACAGCTAGATCTTAGTAAGACCAGTGAGTTTTGTGTCATTTTAACTTGCCCTAATCCTGTCCAGTGCTCTCCAGCTACAGAGTAGCCTTGAAAAATAAGCTTGTATTCCCAGAGCAGCTTGACAGCCACCAGTGAGAACAATAAAGCTGGAGCTCTTTCCTCATTCCCAAAGAACCGTAATTAACTGACCTATCTGTTGGTTCACTGCAAGCCTCCAAGTACAAGCCTACCTCAGAGTTTGCCCAGAGCAAAAAAGCCTTGGGGGGAAGGGAAGGGCCAAAAGTGCTTATTAAAAGTGATTACAGGCATGTGTTTTACCTTTATAGTGCCTGAAAGACAGCTAACAGCCAGGACAAACAACAGACTAAACAAAAACCTTAAAGTAAAAGCTGGGAAATGTGATGTCCACAGGGGCTTTGAAAAGTCACACACACATACAGAGTTACACACACGTTCAAGAAAGACCTGAGAAAGCCCTAAACTCTCACCTCTTGCTGACCTTGAGACTCTGACCTTTCACCTTGAGGCGAAAGCTAAGGTAGAGTTGTAAACTGCCTGGCTGAGTGCTAAAGCATACATACACCAACACACCCACAGAGAAATTTAACAAAACTACAAGTTGGTTCTTTGACAAGATTTACAAAATTGACAAACCTTTAGCTGGAATGACCAAGAAAGAAAAAGAGAAGACTACTAAAATTGAGAATAAAAGGAGGGACATTACCACAAACCCTACAAAAATAAAAAGGATAAGGGACTATTATGAAAAGTTGTATGCCAACAAATTAGATTACCTAGATGAAATGGACCAATATTTATATAAGAACTAACACCATCTATCACAAACTCTTTCAAAAGAGGGAACACTTCCCAACTCATGCCATGAGGCCAGACACAGACATCAAAAGAAAAGTACAGATAATATCTCTTATTCCAATATCCCTCACTAATAATCAAAGAAACACAAATTAAAAGAATAATGAGGGAATTCCCTGGTGGTCCAGTGGTTAGGACTTGGAACTTTCACTGCTGAGGGCCCAGGTTCAATCGCTGGTCGGGGAACTAAGATCCCGCAAGCCGTGCAGCATAGTCAAAAAATAAATAAATAAATAAAAGTTAAAAAAAGAAAAATAATGAGATAAACTTCTTCACATCCAGAAGAATGGAAAAAATAATAAAGCTGACATCAAGTGTCAGTAAGGATATAGGCAAACAATAAGCATAAAACCTTGCTAGCGGGCATGTAAATTAGTACAGGTGCTTCAAATTAGTAAAACTAAACACACAGAGCCACAACTCTGCAATTCCAGTTTTAGGTATAAACTGAAGAGGAACTCACAAATGTGGCTAATGAAACAGCAGACAAGAATATTCACTGCAGCACTACTTTTTAATACAGACAAAGTAAAGTAGATTAACTTTAGCTTATTTATATAACAGAACACCAAACAGCAGTTTAAAACGAATAAACTAGTCAACATGTATCAACATAGATATATCTCAAGAAATGTTGAATTTCAAAAACTACATGTCATTCATGTAAAATTTTAAATATACAAAATAATAGTTTGTAACTTTCATGGACTTAAAACATAATGTAAACATGACGAGAAATGATCTATACCAATTTCAGAATAGTGGCTACCTCTAGGGAGGGATGTGGGAAGACTTCAGCTGTTTCTGTAACATTTCTTTAAAAAATAATTAAATCTGGAGCAATTACGGCAAAATGTTAACATCTTTTTAATTTCTCTTGTGATACACAGTGTATTTTTTGTATTTTTCTATTTTACATACATATTAAAATGTATGTATTAACGTATTTATATAAAATATAAAGCAATATATATTAGAGAAACAATTCCCACAGTCACAAAACTATTTTCATTTTCATGTATTCTTTTCTTTATTCATTTGAATATTGCTGAAATTATAGTATACAAAAATCTTTATATTATTTATTTTGTATTAAGAATTCTTTGTTTTAACTTCTTCCAATTATTTCAAAAATTTGTCAAGCTCTTCCATAGGTCTGAAAGACTAATTCATGCTTGCGGGTGGAGGCAATATAGAAGTTAACTATTTTAGTTTGTGAAGGTAGAAGAAAATGTTAAAATGCAGTTCTTACTTGCTGAGTTTGTCTAAATTCTTCCAATAGTTTTAGTGCCATATCATAATCTTTCAGTAAGTGGTATGCAATAGCATATCCAATCCAGGATGCACGTTGTGTTGGGCGCAACTGAAGAAGCTGATATCTCGTCTCCTTTAAAAAAATAAAAAATTCTTTAAAATTTTTTTCACTTTCTTAAGTTTCTCTAAAATATAATTCATCACAGAGTTTTAAGAAAAAATACCTTTAATTCCTTTCTAATGAATTCAATGAACAAACATCTCTGAACAAACAGAAATACTTTTTATGTTCCTGATCTAAACTTACGTTCCAGAATACCCTGTAATGTAATGTCCTTGGGGTCAATGCTTTTAGGTTGCCCTATAAAATTACCTTTATATAATGAGAATTTCTTCTGGTAACTAAACATCTCAGAAGAGAGACTAAGATAGCTTTTTATGAAACTAGAGTTTACTGTTTATAATATTGTTATATGAAATCACAACATATTTTACATTATTATAATAGGCCCCAGAGATAGGATGGACACAGCCAGGGAAAACACTCAAACATCTGACTGGACTTTTCTAGCAGAAACACCACTGCTGCTACTCTAAGACGGTTCAATATCTACGACATTAGGGAGAAAACACCAGAAATTCCACCATGACTGCTCCAGAAGAATCAAGATGCCTTCAGACCAGCAGAAAATCTAACCTCCCTACACAGCCCCCACTTCTTCATAGCTCATATCTGCCTCCAACTTTTAGGCAAGTGCAGCTTTGCTTGGCCGAACAGGGTCTCATGAAGAACACTAGCTGCAACGAGTTTTGAAAATGTAATGTTTAGCTTCTGTGACTCTGTTGTTGGAATGGGTGCCGTCCATCCACGCTACATGCCACAAGGAGAACCATGATCAGATCTTTTTAAAAAAAGATACCTTCAACAAAACAACTTAGACAATATCACTCCTCTACATTCATGTGTAAATGTCTGCTCCTTTTAGGCATATGTCATTAAG
This sequence comes from Leucopleurus acutus, assembly GCF_964270905.1. Taxonomy (NCBI): domain Eukaryota; kingdom Metazoa; phylum Chordata; class Mammalia; order Artiodactyla; family Delphinidae; genus Leucopleurus; species Leucopleurus acutus. Next base: position 25,040,515 of record NC_139160.1, read on the forward strand.
CTCTACCACTGTATCACCCTTACTTTCACTGTTGCTTCTCTGTCACTCCCCCACTTCATTAAAGTCTGACTCAGCTTTCATCTCTCTACCAAATTCTGCCATTATTCTGGGCAAATGCAACACTGTGGATCACCTATCCAATAACCTATCTTCTTAGATCCACGATTTCCTCATCTACAATGATCTCCACCCCACTTCAGGGACCCACTTCCACCACCACACCCTAGACCTTACTGCCACCCAGAAATCATAAATTCAGATACTCACTCTCGCTACAGCTCCTATGCTGCCAACACGGTCACTCAGTGACCTTCCTGCCCTTGTTCTTGGACACCCCAGTACCTCTAGTTCCTTGAATCCTTCACTTCTAACCACCAGCTCTTTTATCTTCATTTATTTCACTACCCCTCCTAGCAACCAGTCTCTCACCATTACTAATTTCTTTATTTCTAAAGATAACTGATTTTAACTCTCACCAAACTTAGGCTGCTAAGTCCTAATGAAGAAAAATCACACAATTGTGATGAATGGTACCATTATTAAGCTCAGCAGAACCCTTGAAACTTCTGCAAAAATCTATGCAAAGACTTACATGGCAGTAGAAGGACAACAGTAAATGAAAAAAGACTTATCTAAACAGAACTATTAAGAGTTGGTAGCCTCCTTCACATGAGAAAGTGAGATAATTCCATTTTGGACATACTGAATTTAGGAAACTAAGTGGAGTAAGCACATGGAGATGCCCAGCAGAGTTGAAGGTAACAGTGTGAAAAGGCCTGGGACTACATTTATGGCAATCCTCACAATATTTTGTATTTTCTAAACCATAATGAAGAAAGCTAATTAATCTCCACATTTAGATTTTAATTATAAAAGCTCTGTTTACCAAATCTGTAAATATCAAGCCCACAAAGAATATAGTACAGCATTAGCACATAGGCGATATTCTAGCTTTTCAAAAAGCATTAAATGAGGGACCTCCCTGGTGGTGCAGTGGTTAAGAATCCGCTTGCCAATGCAAAGGACATGGGTTCAAACCCTGGTCCAGGAAGATCCCACACGTCACGGATCAACTAAGCCCACGAGCCACCCACAACTACTGAGCCTGTGCGCCACAACTACTGAAGCTCGCGTGCTCTAGGGACTGCATGCCACAACTACTGAAGCCCGTGTGCCTAGAGCCCATGCTCCACAACAAGAGAAGCCACCGCAATGAGAAGCCCGCACACCGCAACAAAGAGTAGCCCCCGCTTGCCACAACTAGAGAAAGCCCACACAAAGCAACGAAGACCCAACGCAGCCAAAAAAAATGTTTTTAATTAAATAAAATAAGTAAAAAACCATAAAATGAATAAACTAGTTATCCTTTTCTGATGATCAAGTATGCACTTCCAGGGACTTCCCTGGTGGCACAGTGGTTAAGAATCCGCCTGCCAATTCAGGGGACACGGGTTCAATCCTTGGTCCAGGAAGATCCCACATGTCGCAAAGCAACCAAGCCAGTGCGCTACAACTACTGAGCCCACGCACCACGACTACTGAAGCCCACGCGCTTAGAACCCACGTTCCACAAGAGAAGCCACCGCAATGAGAAGCCTGCACACTGCCAATGAAGAGAAGCCCCTGCTCGTCGCAACTAGAGAAAGCCTGCACACAGCAATGAAGACCCAATGCAGCCAAGAATAAATAAATTAATTAATTTTTTTAAAAAGTATGCAGTTCCACTAATATTATTGGAGGGAAGATCCAAAGTGACTTTTCCCTTCTACTACAGACTGTAATGAACAATCAAGTCTACATGATCTCGTCTTAAGTTCACCTCATTCTGAATTCACATGCTTTTAAATTATATCTATTATAAAAACATGTACATTTAAGACTAAAGTACTTACTCGATAACCTTCAAGGTCTCTCATTTGGATCTGTAACAGAGAGAGATCCCTCAAAATTTGCAGATTATCTTTATCTAATTTGAGGGCATTTCGGTAACACTTAATAGCTTCATCATACTTCTTATCAGAACGCTGCAAGAGTCCATATACATGCCAACCTATTAAGTTAAGGAAACAGACATTCACAGCTACTAGAATATACTATGCTACATGTCTAATAGAAAGCTTACCTTAGCAATATGGTATTTTGTTTGGGACTTACTTCAGAATGATCTGGCCTCAGAGGGAGGGGGATAGTAAGCAGGTGACAAAATACGAAACCAGATCAGCCTTGATTGACAACTGTGAAATTATTGAAGCTAGGTGATAGGCGGATAGGGGTGCATTATTCTATTCTACTTTTGTACACGTCTGAAATTTTCCGTAATATATTTTTAAGTAACCTTAGAAAGTTATTGGTAAAAATTCTGCACGTTGCCTATCCCCTCACTTTCCTATGCCAGCACCTCAACACCCACTTATTCTCAAACACTATGTATGGAAACAGAATATGTATTATATAAAAATTGCAATTATCTTTTAAAACAAGTATATATTCAATCAATTATAAGACAACATGTAACCATCAATTAATTCACTAGTGATATTAAAGACCACAAAAATTAAGTCTTTATTTAATGTAAAGTCAAGTCTTAGGATATCTTGGAACCAAAAAACTATCATACTTACATGCCCTCTTCGCTCTGGGGTAAGCACTGGGATAAAGAAGTAAGTATTTAGTATTTTGAGAGAACCCTAAGCTAAATATGTAAAAACACTACTAAGACTACTGACGTTCAATACTGGCCAATAGCTAGATGATTTAAATGTTAAAAATTAAGGTACAAGGGTAATATGTGAAAAGGTTGTAAGTATATAAATAGGTAAAACAGAGATTAAAACAATTTCAACGATCCATCCCTAAAGAATATTTTTGTTTTTTTAACAAACTGGGATACTAGTCAATGAAAAATACGATTGTTAAGTACCCAGTGAAGTAACAGCTAAGTCCCTGTGCAACAGAAACCAAGCTGAAAATCAACATAATATTTAATACTAAATAAAATCTATTTTACATCAAGTTGCTTCTGAATTTTTCTCCTAAAATTTCTAAAGGAAAGTTTAAGGAACTTTTAAGGAACACAAGTTTTACTATACAGGTAAGTACTATACAGGTAAGTCATTATTTGGAATGAGGAAAGTATCACTCAGTTTATGGATATATAGGAAAAAAATGGGTTTTAAATCACATATAATTATTAGTTACTATTCTCTCACACTAGGCACAACTGCAGTAAATATACAGTTCATAATAATTCTCTTTAAAATACTCTAATAAACAAAAAAAAATAAGAAGTAGGGAACAGATGAAACTAATATTAAAAATGTTGATAATTATTGAAACTTGATAATGGGTACATAAAGTTCATTACATTCACTCTTCCATATAGTTTAAAATTTTTTCATAGTGAAGTTTTTTTTAATTTGAGTTAGAAAAAACTCATAAATGGAAAATACATAAATGAAATTAAACTACTCAACTACTGCAAAAGGATACAGACATGACTCTTGACATCATTACGAAGTCCTTTACGAACAAATTCATACGCCTCTTCTTTTTTTCCTAAACAGTTCAGTGTTAATCCTTTCATAGCCAAAGTCTCTGAAAAACATTTTTAACCTCTATTTACACATGAAAAATTCAGATTATTCTCTTAGCACTATTTTAATATCTGAGCTCTACCAATACTTACATTATTCATCCTTTTAATCCTATAGTTAGAAGAATTTCTCTCCAAATAAAAAAAGTAAAAGTATATTTACATATCTGCTTAAAGCTTAGCCCAAGTCCTTCTCTGAAATTCCTCAGGCTGGGACTGAGCTGGTAAAATGCTTTCTGTCTTTCTGAAGGCTCTATAAAGGAGGTTAAGATTATTCTGCTGAAAAAAGGTAGCACAGCAGGGTCCTGAGTCCTGTTGAGTTAAATCTACCGCAACAGACCTCAGCTTTCACCTGAGATCAAGCCTACTAAGAATCAAATCATCTGATTTATACCCCACAAAATCATTCAATCTACCTTAAAGAGATGTACAGAATTTAAAAATCATCTTACTCATTATTGGAACAGACTTCATTTTTGGCTGCAAGTTTATTCCAATGAATCCCACTTAGGCTAATTAACATCAGTTTGCATTTGAAAAGCACGAGTGGCAACCCAAGAATATGTTGAAGGCAACCCAAGAATATGTTGAAGGTAGTTAATCAAAGATTGTTTAGAATGAAATAATTCTCTGAATAATCCACAACAAGGAAATTAGACAAGAACAATGGTTTTCAAACTGATCTCTATGGACTATGGTTTTCAGAACGGGTGATCCAGCAGTCCAGGCCCCTATGACCAAACATCTTATTTTTTTATCTGTTTTTACATAATGAATTTCCCCACAAGCTCCCCTTTGGATAAGGGTTCCACTGCTAAACAGCTTGAAAACAAGCTTTAATTTCTAAAATTCTATGAAACTACTTTCCATTTCCTTCAAAGAATGTTTTAAGTGTTATTAGAAAGCCGAGTAGGGTCAGTCTATTTTCCCAAAAAGATGGTCTCAATAATTACTCGTCTAATATTCAGAAACCCCAATCAGCTTTGCTCTGCTACAGGACCATAATTTACATGTCTAACCTGATCCATCCTTTTACCAAACACTGGTAACCAGTGAAAAAGGATGAGACAAGCAAATACAGACTTACTAACATCAGTGCTAGAAAAACAACCCAAGATAACACAATGGTAAATCAGTAGTATCTTATTTACATATGAAGGTTAGCAGATAGATAAAAAAAAATACATCTACCAAAAAATAAAATGCATTTGATTGTATCTTCATACTACTTTGGTGTTGCAAATATTGTTCTAATTTTACACACGAGAAATCAAGGGATAAACTTAAATTCTATTCAAAGTAACAAATGAAATCAGGTCTATAAAAATACAGGTATATATGCCAATTACTCACCAATACATCAACCAATCATTTCTCATCTAAAAGTAAAGACTGTAAATACACCTAAGCATAAAAGAAGTAATCTAGAATAAGAATGATATGAGGCATATCTGAAAACGTTAAACATTTATGCACTCTAATAGAGAACTACAAGGCCATGGAATCTGGGAAGTATTCTTCCCTCACAGTTGGGAATCCTATCCATCTGGTTTTAGAATTAGATTTCCCCAAAGTAATCTCTCATAGGTGAGATAATACCTCCATGTTCAGCAAATTTTGGATTTGAAAGAATCAACTTGCAAAACTTGAGGCCATTTTTGTATTGCTTCTGTTCATAACATTTCTGTAAAGAAATATGAACAAAAATTATTATATAAAATGAATACACATGTAGCAACTTTTCATTCCATTATATAAATTCTAAATTCAAGATCCAAAATTAGGTCTAAAACATACGTGATGGAAAGGTTTTGTATCAATTCGTATCAGTTATAACATGAAGTTTACCTCTGTAACCTACTCCTTGCCAAACTATTCTGGTATCTGAGTATTTTTACTTTTATAGAAGATAAAGAAAAAAACACCTTAATTGTCAACCAACACACTGCTACAGCTTTCTTTTATTCAAAATCCGAAAGCAAAAACATATGTGATAACACAGAAAAATACTAGAAACTGCATTAAAAGTCTTTGCTACTTCAAGAATGGAACCAAGGCATACACACAAAAAAATACTGCTATTTACTGGGCAACTACCATGTGTCTGTACAAAACTTGCTATAACTCACAACAACTCCTTAAGGTAGGTGTCATGACCTCCACCTTACAGATGTAGAAACTGAAATTTAAAAGTCCATTAGATTAATTTACAAGTGGCTCAGCTTAGTTGCAAACTCTCCTCTGACTCCAAGACTATGGTTTTTCCATCACTTGTAGTCTAATACAAGTGTAAGCAAATCTCTTACACTTGTATTAGACTAGATTTATTTAGGAATAAACCCTCTTTATTCCTCAATGCCACCAGCCAGGCTAAGTAATCACGCCTGCCCTCCACAGCCATTAACCACCAGAACACTGCATCTTTAACTCAATCTTTCACTTACGTGGTTACGGGTTTTCTTTTTAGTACTCAGCGTGCCAAGCTCATCCTCACCTCAGGGCCTCTGCACTTGTGTTCCTTCCACCCCCTGAAATGTTGTTCCTCCCCACATCTTCCCATGGCTGATTCCCTACGATCAAGTTTTACATATCATCTACCTGACAACTCTAACAATGCCAGCCTCTTACAGCACCCCCAAAACACTCTATCATATTACTCTATTTTCTACACAGCGCTATCATTTCCTGACATTCTTACTCATTTTTGTATTTATTTAGTGTCTATCTTCCCCACCATACTGTAAGCTCCTGAGAACAGGGATCTTGCCTACTTTAAACACTGCTGCATCCTCAGGTTCTAGACAAATAAGAACTGCTCAATACATAGTCAATATATACATTCAAGTTCAAAGCAAAACAGTACCAGCAAAGGAGGAGGAAGAGATTAATTCTTGCCAACAGGGGTGGGATATGGAGAGGAGAATTAGAAAAGTATTCACAGAAAAACATCTTTATATTAAGGCTTCCTGATTGCCTATGGGGAAGAGAACTTAGTGGCTGGGAAAGAGGATAGGAAAACCTGAATTTTGAACCATGCGAATATATTACGTATTCCAAAAATATTTAAAAAAAAAACAAACCAAAAAACAAGCAGAGGGAACTACTGGGGAAGAGGAAAAGAAGAGAAATATTATTTTTTTTCTGCCTTACCAAGTGATCTGGAAGTAATAATATCATACTACCAATAACAGTAATAGTAATAGTTAACACTTATTGGAAGCACTTACTATGTATCAGGCACTGTTCTCATTTATTCCTTACTTAAATACCAGGAAAGCCTATGAGATGCACGTTATCTACATTGTAGATGGAGAGACTGAGGCACAGTTACTGAGTTTACACAGCTACTGAGTTTACATAGCCAGTAAGTGTCAGAGCCACAATTCAAGCCCAGGTGGTCATCTCCAGTATCCGAGTACTCAGGTTAAAGAAAAGTCTTAAGTTCAGTAAGGAATATCTACTTAGTAGAAAAGATAGACTCTAGTTTCAACTTTGCTACTAACCAGACCAAGAAGCTTAGATACTTAGTCATTTACCATCCCTGGGTTTGATTGTCTCATTTGTAAAAGAGGGCCTGCAATAGCTCCAAAATTCAACAAAACATAACGCTAACAGCCAATCTGGGGAATAAGATAGGCAGGTACAAGCCATGCAGAACATGTGATAAGCAACTTGGTGAAATTGGTATGGGTGTCTTTCAGTAAAATGATAATTTTTAAAAAATTACTGTTGGTGGCAAAGCATTTTGGTCCACCAACCAAACTTTAAAGAATAATTTTATTATAGACTTCTGTTTGCTATGGAATTTGTCATAGTAAAACTTTACCCACACTTATTGCAATTTGAGACAATCAAATCATTCACTTTTGCAGTATCCTCCTAAATTCATGTAACGTTATAATAAGCATTACATACCCAGATAAAAAATGTTTAGCATTTCCCAATTTATTTGGGGATAAAATTAACTCTGCAGTGGTCTTTACATTTTTTTATAACTAGAGTAATAATAAATCATATAATTGTTTTTCATTATGCTACTGATAACATGATTTGAACTAGAAAATATCCATACAGAGAGAAAATAAGTGTCATCTTTTAGGTATAATACCAAATGTCCTAAAATCCAACAATTTATAGATAATTTTTCATTAACATGTTTCAGTTTCCTTAGACCAAAAAAATAACAACAAAACACCCTACCCAAAAGGGGCAAAAAAGTTCACTTCTCCAATTCCACACTGCGAAAAATACAAGGGTATGAGAAAAATGAAAGTAAAATAAAGAAAAAATATATGCAAAGTCGAATGAAGCAATCTGCCACAATGCTTTAGATTTATGTTTTTACACTCGTTTCTCATCATTTGCACAACACTAAGCACCATATAAAATTAAGACAAAATTTTCATCCCATTTACTATGTAGCTTTTGTAACATTCTGAAAACTAAGTGTGACGTTTCTATTTGGCTTGAAACAGAACGGCTACTATGATTTTTTTTTATCTGCAATTGCTTATACTTTATTTTATATATAATAAAGGTAAGCAACAGCTAATGGTCATATAACCAACACAAGCTCTGATTAATAAATTCACCCTTAAAATCTAAACACTGGTTTTCAGATGAAAGACAATCAGTCTCCAGTGTCTATTGAGAAAAGCAAAAGCATGTTGCCCCTCCTCCCTGGAAAACCATTAAGGTACCAGGACGGTGACATATAACCCACAGAAAACTCCCCTCTCCACCCGGCAGCCGTCATCATTACGGGGCCATTATTCAGGTTTCTGCTCGGAATCAAAGTAAATGCACCCCTCAAGTGCAATACCAGCCAGTCCGCGCGGCTTTAACCACTTACAGGGCCTGTACGAGTTAAAAACAATCAGAGCTATGTTCGACTTTTGAACTTAGAAATGCATTTCGAGTCACGTACTTCCCAAAGAGGCTTAGTACGACACACCCAAAATAGGCAAACTCTCTACCAAAGGGAGGATGAGTCTCCGGGGTTTTAGTTTTCCCGTAACCGGTATAAATCGGATCCCACCCCATTACAGGATCGCTCCCGCTTTCAAAGGTGTCGAGGTGCGCTGTGCAATAGATTCCACATAAGGCAGTGAACGAACACCTGGACGCAGGGATGCTGGCAAAAGTAACTGGGGTGGACCGGGGGGAGGAGGTCGCGAGGCCGGCCGCCAGGCGCCGCAGAGGGCACGGGCCACTCCCGGCCGGCGCGCCCAGGCCCAGGGTGACTGCGGCGGGAAGATTCTGGAAGGAGCGGCCGCGGAGGGAGGGAGGAGAGCGGGGTGGCAGGCCCTGCGAGGCGGGGGTAGGGCCGTGCGGGTTCGCGCACAAACAAAGAACCCAGGGGGGCCGGGCCCGGCCGCGCAGGCGCCATCGCCGCCAGACAGCTCGCCGCGCCGGGCCCGGGGCTGCCGGGGGTGGGCGGCGCAGCCACTGGCCACTTACCAAGATGCGTTTGAAGAGGTTGCTCTCCTTTGGCGGCAGCTGCACGTTCGGCATCGCGGCTGGAGAGGAGGCTGGGTGCCCGCGCGCTCCGTTTCGCGGGATGGGCACCGGGACGAGCCGCGGCTAAGAGTCGTGCTGCGGGCGACGGGTCAGTTCATACTGGGGGCTGAGCAGCCTGGGCAGAGCTGCCGAGCAGGGCTGGCAATGGAAAAGGAAGCCGGTCTGGGTAGGATACCCTTCAGCCCCAGCCTTGCTTTGGGGTAAGCGGCGGCGGCTCCCGTACGGGGCAAGATGGCAGCTAGGACCCGCCCCCCTCGAGCGAGGCGGCGTGCGCATGCGCAGGGCGCCCCGCGGCGAGGAACTGGGGCCCTGTGTCAGGCGGTCGCTTCTGTCACCTGCACCCAGGCTCCGGGTAGGGAGCTTGCACCGTAGCCGTTCGTAAGTCGCTGCCTTGTACTGTGCTTTGGTTGTTAAGGCTTCTGGCCCAAGATAATGTTAGTTATATCAGAATCTGACTTTTTTGATTTCTCTCCAGTCAGGAATTTAAACAGTGCTGGACACAAAGTAAATTTCTTGATGTAGGACGAACTTGTTTTCCTTATTTTCTCCCTCGACTTGTCTTTAAGAGAAGCCTTTTCTCTCCAGGGCAGAGCAAAGAAGTATTGACAACGTACGTGAGGTCACTGGGCAGGACTTGAAAAGGGCTAATGTGAAAGCACGTTTGAAATGTCAGAGAAAAATTTTCTCAGCAGTTTAGAACACCTAACATTGTCAGTGAGAATTACGGTGGTTTTATGGGGCGCCTGATTCCCCAGGTCTACCTACGCTTTCTCCTCAGGTGGTTCTCCTTTATACAAGCCCTATAATAATGAAAGAAAAAAGATTCAAACCCAGGATCTTCCAACTCTGGGGCGCTTTCTACCATACATGAAAGGCAGCATAGTGACAGAAATGTGTGAGTCTAGAAAGATCTGGACATACATTGTTGACAAGAATAGCCGTACATACGGTGTAGGTTTAATATTAAGGTATATGTAAGTATTAGGTACATAAACTTATACATGTTCTGGATCTTCATTTGTGCATGTTTGTGAGACTACAGGGTAATTGATGCATAGTTGCATTTAATGGGCTGTAATCAGAACTGGGTCGGGCTTACTTGATTTTTTTTCCCTGTAGCCTGAGTTGGTCGGAGATGGGAGAAAGTATCACCTCAGTCTTTTTTTTGGCCCCTCTGCAGGGTTTGCCACATACTAGTTCCCCAGCCATGGATCAGACGCGCACCCTCAGCAGTGAAAGTGCAGAGTCCTAACCGCTGGACTGCCAGGGAATTACCTCACTTTTAAAATAAGGAAGGGACTGTTATTAAAATGGGGGAGGTCCAGAAGGGCCTATGTGTTCTAGACAGAAACTAGGCTCCGCAAGCTATGAGAGAGGAAGTAGGCAAAGAGGGCTTCATGGGAAACGTGGCTGAGTGGCACCTGAGCTGGTGGTGGTCTCCTAGACCAGGGGTCCCCAACCCCCGGGCCACAGACCGGTAACAGTCCGTGGCCTATTAGGAACCCGGCTGCACAGCAGGAGGTGAGCGGCAGGTGAGTGAAGCTTCATCTGTGTTTACAGCCGGGCTTTATTGCTCCCATTACCGCCTGAGCTCCATCAGCGGCCGCATTAGATTCTTATAGGAGGGCAAACCCTACTGTGAACTGCGCATGCGAGGGATCTAGGCTTCACTCTCCTTAATGAGAATCTGATGCCTGATGATCTGAGGTGGAGCTAAGGCAGTGATGCTAGCGCTGGGGAGCGGCTGCAAATACAGATTATCCTTAGCAGAGAGGTTTGGCTGCACAGAGACCACAATAAATCAGTTGCCTGCAGACTCATATCAAAACCCTATCAGTGAGTGGCAAGTGACAATGAAGCTGCATCTTACAGAGTAGACTGGACATAAGCAGCACACTTCGGGTGTCACTGTCTCCCATCACCCCCAGATGGGACCATCTAGTTGCAGGAAAACAAGCTCAGGGCTCCCACTGATTCTGCATTATGGTGAGTTGTATAATTATTTCATTATATATTACAATGTAATAATAATAGAAATAAAGTGCACAATAGATGTAATGCGCTTGAATCATCCCAAAACCATCCCCCCACCCCCTCAGCCCCTGGTCCATGGAAAAATTGTCCTCCACCAAACTGGTCCCTAGTACCAAAAAGGCTGGGGACCGCTGTCCTAGACGAGCAGCAGGGACAGGGGAGTGCCTGCTCACAGCACCCTCCGACTCCACCACTCCTATAGTCCCTGCTTACTCTTTGCTCACATTACTGATTGCTGAAAATTTTTTGGCTCCCAGTTTATCTACATCCTCAGATGTAAAGGGTTCATTGTGGGAAGAGCAGAAGCTCCAGTTCTCCAGTCAGATTATCCCTTGATCCTCATAGGACATGGACTTTTCTGGAATGTACCTCAGCCAGCTCAAGCCACTCTGCCTCACCTCAATGCCGACTTCAAAATGACAAGTTGAAAAAAGAGTGCACGCACACCTCGTTTGTCTACAGTGGGATGCGGGGGTGGGGGTGAAGGGAGAGGTGGGGAATTGAAAAGAATGCCAATATCGTAGCTGGTAGTTGTCAGCCTGAACCTTAGAGTGTCTAAAAGACGTGATGCGCACACAGTGAGAAAGCCTGGATTAGCCCATGGCTGTAATTTTTTGTTTTTGTTTTTGTTGTTTTGTGCGGTACGCGGGCCTCTCACTGTTGTGGCCTCTCGCGTTGCGGAGCACAGGCTCCGGACGCGCAGGCTCAGCGGCCATGGCTCGCGGGCGCAGCCGCTCCGCGTCATGTGGGATCCTCCCGGACCGGGGCACGAACCCGTGTCCCTTGCATCGGCAGGCGGACTCCCAACCACTGCGCCACCAGGGAAGCCCTATGACTGTAATTTTATCACTGACTTCCTGTTTAGTCTGGAGCAAATCTTATTTCCACCTTTCAACAGAAAATGGGGTTATAATAACATTATGGTAATCTTGCACACCAGGGTTACTTGAATGTAATGCTTAATCATTCCTAAGCCCTTAGAAAAAAACACAAATGCACTGTAAATCTGAACTCGTTGTCTCTCAGGAAGAATGCTGAAATCCCACTGAGGGCCTCTACCCAGATGTTCTCTCCTGGTGCTTCAGGCGGGGTGGACCTCCTTTAGAATCATGCACATGGTAAAATAACAGTAGCAACACCTGTGAAGACCTGAACAGTTCCTGGAGCACTTTTTACATACGGGATATGGGCCAGTGATTCTCCTGCAAAGTCTCGTAGAGCCAAGGAGAAAAGAATCTAGAAAAGGATGGTCTCCACCCCATATACATAGCATATCTTACAAAGCCAGCTGACAGGGTAAAATCAAGTCATTTGCTGCTATTCCCACCACCAAAGGGATGGAAAAGGGCTCATCAGATTGCGTAATGTTTCTGCTCACTTCTCCCTTCCGTGCTCTTGTTTCAGAAAAGAGGGTACTTCATTCCTCCCTGGGAGCTCTTGATCCCGTCTCCTTTTGCTTTTCCTGAACTTTCATTCATCGGTTATTCCCCCCACTATTTGCATTTTCTCCCTCCTTATGTAGTTTATATTCTATGGGAGGAGGCGGAGAAAAAACACATAAAGAAACAAGATTATTCCAGACTGTGGGAGGTCCTGGGAAGGAAATAAAACAAGGTCATGTGAGGGCAATGGGGGTTGAGGAGAGAACAAATGTGTTTAAATACGCGAAATACTTCAGGTACTCAGGAATGATCTAGAACAGCTTCTGGAGAGGTGATAACATGAACAGAGACCTAAAGGATGAGAAGAGAATTAACAAGATGAGAAATTGGAACATCACTTTCCAGTGAAAGGGAACCACGTGCATGATTAAAAGAGTCAGGAACTCTTTTAATGATTAAAAGATTAATCATTAAAACATGATTAAAAGAGTCACGTTAACATGATTAAAAGAACATGATTAAAAGAGTCAGGTTATGATTAAAAGAGTCAGGTTAAGAACTACAGGTTCAAGGAGGTGGCTGGGGGGTCATGCGGGGAGGAAGATGGTACAGTTCAGTTGAAACTGTAGCCCAGGTTGTCTTCGGTTTGTCATCTTAGGCAATGTGGTTTGGTTTGGTTTCATCCTAAACTCAGTGAGGGAGCCATTGAAGCATTTGAAGCAGGAAAGTTTCATGATCTGCTTTATTTTTTTAAAAGGTCACTCTGAAAGAGATAATGGGGTTTCTTCTAGGAAAGTGCCAATTCTAATCTAATCCTTCTTAAGACTTGGCTTCTGCCTCTTGAAAATGTTCTCTGAAATCTCACCAATTCATTTGTTCAGTACTTAGTTATGGAGCACAATGTGACAGTCTTCTGACAAACAAAACTAGCTGCCCTTATGAAGCTCACATGTTAAGGATTGCCTAGTGGCCAAATCCAAAGATTTTTTTCAGTTCACAGTTTCCTTAACTTCTCTGTAGCATTTCACACAGTGGATCACCGTCCTTGATTTTTTCTGCCTTCAGTCACCAAGCCCCAACAGAATCCTGGGTTTCTGCCTGTCTCTCCTCCTAGTCATTCTCTGGGTCCTCCATCATCTCCTCCTCTTTCTTTATTTTTTTAAATTAATTTATTTATTTAGTTTTGGCTGTGTTGGGTCCTCGTTGCTGCACACAGGCTTTCTCTAGTTGTGGCGAGCGGAAGCTACTCTTCGTTGTGGTGCATGGACTTCTCATTGTGGTGGCTTGTCTTGTTGCGGAGCACGGCCTCTAGGTGCATGGGCTTCAATAGTTGTGGCACACGGGCTCAGTAGTTGTGGCTTGCAGGCTCTAGAGCGCGGGCTCAGTAGTTGTGGCACATGGGCTTAGTTGCTCCGCTGCATTTGGGATCTTCCCGGACCAGGGCTCGAACCCGTGTCCCCTGCATTGGGAGGCGGATTCTTAACCACTGTGCCAGCAGGGAAGCCCCTTCTCCTCTTTCTAAATGTTGGTTGTCTAGACAACTTGGCTTTCTCTTTCAACATCAGCAATAAAACCTGTTCATCAAGCACCTGCTGCTCAGCAGCAAGATGAAATTAATAATTCTCCTGCCCCCATAGCCTCCATTATTAACACCGAGCAGATTACAGATCTGTCTCCAGTTTCAAACCCTCTTGATCTCTTAGCCTTCATGCCCACTTGTTTGTTAAATATCTCCACCTGGATGTCTCATAAACATTTTCTACTTGAACAGTAAAAATAAAACTTATCGGGGCTTCCCTGGTGGCATAGTGGTTAAGAATCTGCCTCCCAGTGCAGGGGACACGGGTTCGAGCCCTGGTCCAGGAAGATCCCGCATGCCGCAGAGCAACTAAGCCCTGTGCTACAACTACTGAGCCTGCACTCTAGAGCCCGCCAGCCACAACTACTGGGCCCACATGGCACAACTACAGAAGCCTGCGTGCCTAGAGCCTGTGCTCTGCAACAAGAGAAGCCACTGTAATGAGAAGCCCGCACACGGCAACAAATAGTAGCCCCTGCTCACTGCAACTAGAGAAAGCCCAAGTGCAGCAATGAAGAGCCAACTCAGCCAAAAATAAATAAATTTATTTTAGAAATAAAAACAAAAAATAAAATAAAATAAAACTTATCATCTTTCCATCAAGCCAGCTCAAGTCCTGACTTTGTAACAGGGAAGAACCTTTGTATTCTATTGCAAGTTATTCACTAAAGGGATGTTGCCTATAAACTTAAATTATACATAATAGCCCATCTCTGGGAGCCCTGCCTCCCAGGTAATGAGCATTATGCTAAAATACCTTTGTTTAGCTCACAGGAAGCATCCTAACTAGGCCCACCTGTGAATGACTGCAGGGAGGAAGAAATTAACACATCCCCTCTGGAGGCTGATGGGAACCAGGAAATGTTTGACTTTACTCCCTCCCCTTTATGTATAAAAGAAGCCTGAATTCTAACTCAGGCAAGATGGTTCTTTGGGACACGAGTCCACCATCTTCTCAGTCTGCCAGCTTTCCAAATAAAGTCACTATTCCTTGCCCCAACATCTGGTCTCTGATTTATTGGTCTGTCATGTGGCAAGCAGTATGAACTTGGACTAAGTAACAACTTCTCTACTATTGTTAATGACACCACTTCTGTAGTTAAAATTTTCTGATTAGTTTTGACTCCCCTTTATTATCCTCCACATTCAAGTTGCCTAGTCCTTTAAATTCTAGGTCTGTCATGTTTCTCCCTTTCCTCCTTGCCTTCCATTCCCACTCCAGCTTAACATTAAATATTGCAAAAACCTCATAATTGCAAAACCCAGTAACCTCATAACTCTTTCAGGCTCTCTCCCCTCCATTTCATTTTGCACATTGCTCTAGATTTGTCTTTTCTATCTAGACTCAGTGTATAAAAACTTTCAGTGACCACCCATTGTCTAGAACTCAGTCTATTCTCAGATTTTTCTTTCACTTTGCTCCCACAATTACCTTATATAGCAGCGGAACCAGTGGGTGCATCAGGTCCAGTATTTTCTAAACTCCATACTTTGCTCAACCTGATAGTTTTATGAGATTGTTCTCCCAATACCCTAATCTTTATCTTCGTAAGTTCTTCATCTCAAATGGCGTGACTTTCATATCTTCCCAAGTCTTCCCAGTAGATCTAATCTCTCTCTTCTCTATATTTACGTAGCACTTTGTCCTTCTTTTATGCCTTTAGTCTTAGTGTGTTTTATGTTTTATAAATTGTAAATTGTTCGAAAACAGTGGTTCTCAACCTTGTCTGCACTTTTGTATCATCTAAGGAGCTTAAAAATCTACTGATGCCTGAGTCCTACCTCCATAAATTCTGATTCACTTGGGGTGGGGTGGAGGTGGGGCATTTCAGATCTTCCCGGATGGCTGTAATGTGCAACCAGAGTTGAGAACCACTGTTTCAAGGCATTTCATCAAAATCCAGGCTTAAACATGCCACCATTCCTCTTGAGGTTGAATTTAGATAAGGCACATAAACAAAAAAACCCTCACCACCAAGATTCAATTTGGAACCCTAGGCAAAAGCCGCAAATTGCAGATAGGACCACAGATAGTGAAAGTGACCTAGAATTAGCACCATTCAAAGACTCTGGATCAGCGCAGAAACAACTTTACCCAAGAGTTCCCTCAAAACTATCAACAGATTCAGCCCTCCAGTCCTCTCACTTCTGTTGTATTCTTGTTTGTCTGTCTCTCTGCTTTCTTTCCAAACTCATCCTCCTACTGCTCCTTTCTATGCCACACCTTGCTGTTCGGCTTTATCCTCAACCCTTTCACTGAGCATTCTCTTCCTCCCTACCTTCATTGATATCCAGCCCTTCATCAGGGACATTGTCTCTCGTTTTGCATCTTCCTCTGCTTACCGTAGGAGTTCGTGAGGGAAAAATCAGCACTTTTTTCCCCATCCCACTGCCCCCCCCCCCAAATCATAATACTTCACCTTCATTTAAGGACAGGATACTTGAGTCTATACTCACCAGCTTTGTTGTTCTCTTCTCCTTTTCCTCTTGGTCACTATCCTTCATTTGTTCATTTGCCAAGTGACAATAGTTGTCATTTCAACTTCACTCCTAGCGTCCATCTACTATGATTCCAGTAACTATATGTATGATTTAAAACCCTAGCCTTGGATAAATAAACTGTGGTACATTTAGACAATGGAATATTATTTAGTACTAAAAAGAAATGAGCTATCAAGCCATGAAAGGACATCAAAGAATCTTAAATGTATATTACTAAGTGAAAGAAGCCAATCTGAAAAGGCTGCATACTGTATGATTCCAACTATATGACTTTCTAGGAAAGACAAAACTATGGAGACAGTAAAAAGATCAGTGATTGCCAAGGGTTAGGGGGAGGAAGGGATGACTAGGTGAAGCACAGAGGGTTTTTAGGGCAGTGAAAGTATTCTGTATGATACTATAGTGGTGGCTACACATCATTATACACTTGTCAAAACCTATAGGGTATACAGCACCAAGAGTGAACCCTAATGTAAACTATGGACTGTGGGTGATAATGAGGTGTCAATGTAGGTTCATCAGTTGTAGCAAATGTATTGCTCTGGTGGGAGATACTGACAATGGAAGAGGCTATGCATATGTGGGGACAGGGGGTTTCCATAGGGGAAATCTCTGTACCTTCAGCTTAATTTTTCTGTGAACCTAAAACTGCTCTAAAAAATACAATCCGTTTTTTAAAACATCCCTAGCCTTACAGTTCCTTGGTTTCATCTACAAAGACCTTCACCTTCTACACTATTTTAGCTACCCACTCCCATGGCCAAATTTAGAATCAGCAAGACCTGCCCCTCCTCTTAAATCATAAATTCTAGCAATCTACTACCTTATATTTTATTTTATTTCATTTCATTTCATTTTACCACGCCGCACAGCATGCGGCATCTCAGTTCCCTGACCAGGGATCGAACCTGTGCCCCCTGCAGTGGAAGTGCAGAGTCTTAAGCACTGGACCACCAGGGAAGTCCCTTAAATTATTTTTAAATGAGAAGAGATTTACCAATATCCTT
Organism: Leucopleurus acutus; assembly: GCF_964270905.1. Taxonomy (NCBI): domain Eukaryota; kingdom Metazoa; phylum Chordata; class Mammalia; order Artiodactyla; family Delphinidae; genus Leucopleurus; species Leucopleurus acutus. The sequence goes on from NC_139160.1 coordinate 25,058,131, forward strand.
TTAACTCCAAGGAAACTTGTTTCAACAGGCATAACTCCCTGTTATTGAAGATGAGATGCCAGCTTCTGGGATTAGTAGCCTGGCAGGGTGACACTGAGAGAAGCCTTTTTGCCATTGCACTGAGGTTCCAGCATCCTGCCTCCAGCATGAGCCCAAGGGCTGTTGCTCTCATAGGGTTGTTCTGTGTACACCTATCATTTCTAATGCTAGTGACTTCAATCAGATTCTTTGAGGGACAATTCATGTTCTAATGACAATCTCCTATCTTTTCTTCCACAAGCATTTGCTGATTCCTTAATAAGAGGCTTTCACTCTTCAAGATGCAGGGGATCACGCTATTTTCTCCTTATCTGTTCACTCATTCAACCCCCATTTGTGGAATGCCCTTCAGCACCCATCACTTTTCTTCTTTCTTCCCCTCTCAGCAAAAACAGTGCCTTCTGGACTTCCCTGGTGGTCCAGTGGTTAAGAATCCACCTTCCAGTGCAGGGGACACGGGTTCAATCCCTGGTCTGGGAGCTAAGATCCCACAGGCAGTGGGGCAAGTAAGCCCGTGGGCTGCAACTACTGAGCCCACGCACCACAACTAGAGAGCCTGCACACTGCAACTACTGAGCCTGTGTGCTCTTAAGCCTGCACGCCACAACTAGAGAGAAGCCCGTGTGCCACAACTAGAGAGAAGCGCGCTCACCTCAGCGAAAGATCCCGCGTACTGCAACTAAGACCCAACGCAGCCAAAAATAAATATTAAAACAAAAAACAAAAACAACAGTGCCTTCTGGCCTTTGCAGAATTAATTCCTCCAACAGTGCTTAGGAGGGAATACATTTCTACCTTCTTTGGAGACTTTACTTCTCTCTCCTTATTCTCCCTTCTCTTCTCAATTACAGTAATCATTTAATAATAACTGTTATTGGGGGGCTTCCCTGGTGGCGCGGTGGTTGAGGGTCCGCCTGCCGATGCAGGGGACACGGGTTTGTGCCCCAGTCCGGGAAGATCCCACATGCCGCGGAGTGGCTGGGCCCATGAGCCATGGCCGCTGAGCCTGCGCGTCCGGAGCCCGTGCTCTGCAATGGGAGATGCCACAACAGGGAGAGGCCCGCGTACCGCAAAAAAAAAAAAAATAATAATAATAATAACTGTTATTGAGCACATACCCTGTACCAGACCCTATGTATAATTTGCTATTTCTTATTTAATCCTCATGAAAACACCATGAGAAAAATACTGTTATCCCCCTTTTACAAATGAGAACTGAAGCTTAAAAAAAGTAAATTTATACCCAATTATGAAACTAAGTAAGGGCCATCTCACCAAAGTTCATGCCTGTAGCTACTATGCTAAACTGCTTTTCATAGCCTACTAATGAGTTTCCATAGATCCTTAGCCAGCCTCATTCAGTTTATTTTTTGCATTAATTTCCAAGGGAAAAATCTGTATTAATGGGAATCTGCATTAATTTTCTATCAGTGCCGTAACAAATTGCCACAAATTATGTCTTAAAGCAACACAGATTTATTATCTCACAGTTCTGGATGTCAGAAGTCAGAAACGTGTCTGCAGGACCATGTTCCTTTTGGAGGCTCTAGGAGAGAATTTATTTCCTTGCTTCTACCAGCTTCTCCAGGCCACCTGCATTTCTGGGCTCATGGCTCTTTCTTCCATCTTCAAAGCCAACAGCAAAGCATCTCCTCTACTCACTGACCTCTGCTTCCTCTTCACATCTTCTCTCTGACTCTAACTCTACTGCTTCTCTCTTATAAGGACCCTTGTGATCACACTGGGCCCAGGAAGATAATGCAGGATCATCTCCCCATCTTAATATATTTAATCACATCTGCGAAATCTCTTTTTGCCATATAAGGTAACATAGTCACAGATCCCGGTGATTAGAGTGTTACACACATTCAGCCTACTACATGATCTTTGTAAAATACAAATCTAATGATGCTTTTTACAACGTATTAATTAATTTATTTATTTTGGCTGCTCCGGGTCTTAGTTGCGGCACTTGGGGTCTTTGTTGTGGCCTGTTCAGTTGCAGCATGCGGACTTCTTACTTGTGACAAGTGCAATCTTAGTTGTGGCATGCACGTGGGAGCTAGTTCTCAGACCAGGGATAGAACCCAGGCCCCCTGCACTGGGAGCTCAGAGTCTTACCCACTGGCCCACCAGGGAAGTCCCTAATGATGCTTATTGCTTAAATTTCTTCCATGGCTTCCAGGAGAAAGCTGAGCCTCTTTACCTGAGAATGTGAAGCCCTTTATGATCTAGTTCCTGCCTATCTCTTGAAATTTCCCAGATTCTCAGTGTGTATCTGCGATGCCCTTCCTATCTGTGCCTAGCTCACTTCTACTTGTCCTTCGGAATTCAGATTAAGGGTCAGCTTCTCCCAGAAGCCATCCCTGTCCCTGACCCTGATATGGCTGCCTCTCCTCTACACTCTCGAAACACTCACTACTCACCTCTAATACAGTGCTCATCGTACTGTGTTGAAGTCACTAACTTACTCGTCTATTTCCTCCATTAGACTGAAGTCCCTCTGGATCAGACACCATGTCTTATTTAACTGTGCATTCCCTGTGTTTTACAGTTGTTGCTCAAAAATATCTTTGCTGAATTAGTCATCTTCCTGTAGCACATAGCATAATATCTTATGTATAGTACAGAGTCAAAAACATATTTGCTAAATTGAGCTATAGTTGTTTTCACCTCCTCAGGAATAGGAAAGTAATATATCATCTTCTGCCAAAAAGATTCAGAACTGGGGACTTGTATCTTGCTCCCCAGAACTGTAAAATGAAGTGTGAATAATAAATTGCTAAGTATAATACAAGGAAAGATTCAGCAATATTACAAGAATTGTAATTGAGATTATATGAGAGCTTAAATGAAGGACTATGATAGGTGGATGAGCTGATCTATCAAAGACACTGACAGCTGGAATGGAGTCTGTTTTCCTCACCATTGAACCCCTAGCACTTAGCAGAGCGCTTGGCACATGGTAGATATTCAGTAAATACTGATTTGATGAAGATAATTTCAATGAATTGCACTCCAGGCAGAGGAATTAGTATTGTTAAGAAAAATTGGGAGACGCTGAAATAGGCAAAGAGATTATAAGACCTCCTGTTGAATTGTGTTTTTTCATTGTCTTTGAGCTATTTTACAACTGTTTTATGTTGTAGAAAACTGCTAACAATGTACATGATTCTTTTACTGAGATCGCCCTTTTTAAAAAAATTACTTAATTTATTTTTGGCTGCGTTGGGTCTTCATGGCTGCGGGCCAGGCTTTCTTTAGTTGCGGTGAGCGGGGGGCTACACTTCGTTGCAGTGCGTGGACTTCTCATTGCGGTGGCTTCTCTTGTTGCCTAGCACAGGCTATAGGCGCGTGGGCTTCAGTAGATGTGGCTCGCAGGCTTTAGAGCGCAGGCTAAGTAGTTGTGGCACTGGGGTTTAGTTGCTCCTCGGCATGTGGGATCTTCCCGGAACAGGGCTCAAACCCTTGTCCCCTGGATTGGCAGGCGGATTCTTAACCGCTGCGCCACCAGAGAAGCCCTGCACATGATTCTTTTCCCTAGAAATGCAAATTTGTATAACTGAGATGCAAGTGGTTATGTCTTGCGTGTACTGACCAGTTTTTCATCTTTTAAACAAATTCATTTCAGCATTCCTTATGGTGTATTTATGTTTTCTCTTTAGATTTTGTTTAACAAATTATAACATCCCTCATTAATTAATAATTTTTAAAAAATTGACAGTTGTACATTTCATATTTATACAAAAGTCATAATCTTACCTTTAAAAATATCTTTTAGGGCTTCCCTGGTGGCGCAGTGGTTGAGAGTCCACCTGTTGATGCAGGGGACACGGGTGCGTGCCCCGGTCCGGGAAGATCCCACATGCCGCGGAGCAGCTGGGCCCATGAGCCATGGCCGCTGAGCCTGCGCGTCCGGAGCCTGTACTCCGCAACGGGAGAGGCCACAACAGGGAGAGGCCCGCGTACCGCAAAAAAAAAAAAAATATATATATATATATATATATATTTATATTTATATTTATATTTATATTTATATATATCTTTTAGCAATATGAACAAAAATGCCAAGGTTGAAGATGTGTTTTGGAAGAAATAAGGAGTTATCTGGTTGAGCTGAAACATGAGGATATGAGGTTCTTGGAGGATATCATGAGAGATGAAAAGAGGCTAGCTAGATTGGAGTCAGATCTTGGAGAGCTGGGAGAACGATGTGCAAGTTAATGAGAGAGTACGGGCAGCAGAACCAAGGTCACAGTGCAACCCAGCCTTTTTGGTTCAAATCCCTTTGGCCACTCTTCATCTGTCTGTTGGGCACAATCTTGAGCAAGTCACCTAGCCATGCTGTGCCTCAGCAATTCGTAGGGTTGTTGGGAAGATTGAGTGAGTTAGTTAAATGTTAAAAATTTAGAGCACTACCTGGTAAAGAATAAGTACTCAGTGAATGTTAACTACTATATTATTGTTACAGTTCACAGTTCTTTACCTGAAACACTTGGACCAGATGTTTTCAAACTTCAGGATGCTTTGGATTGAGAAAGGAAATGCATATACCGTACATTATAACACCTTCAGCGGGATCTGGAGAAGCAGCCTGTAATCTAACAAACAAATATTTCTTTTTTTAATTAAATCAAATTAAATTTTATTTTTTATTGAAATATAGTTGATTTACAATGTTGTGTTAGTTTCAGGTGTACAGCAAAGTGATTCAGACATATATTCTTTTTCAGATTCTTTTCCCTTGTAGGTTATTAGAAAATATTGAATACAGTTTCCTGTGCTATACAATAGGTCCTTGTTGGTTATCTATTTTATATACAGTAGTGTGTACATGTTAATCCTAAATTCCTAGTTTATCCCTCCCCCCATGAATAAATATTTCTTCATTCAAAATACGAATATTTATTCTAAGTGGGATAAATACAGATATAAATAGCCTCACTTCAGTCTCAGTTGGTATACCTGCCAAACTGGGTTTGGGTTAGGGCAGATTTGGCCATCAAATAAGTTACCAAAAACCCTTCAGTTTTCAGAGATCTTCTGATATTTGCATTGAAAACAAGGTTTTTCAGAGCTTTGGGGATATGAGAATTGCAGAGAATTGCTGTATTACTAAAGTAAAAAAAAAAAGATAAGATTGAAATAGAATTTGGAAATCCTGGATATTGTTCAGAAAGCAAAATTTTGAATTTGATCACCTCTCCACTTTGGCAAAGTTTTAATTTTTTCTTTTAAAAATTTCAAAGCAAGGGCAACAAATAGTTGATGAGGAAAAGTTTCTCTTTATAGAGATTCCAAATAATAAATGAAGTCAGAGGACTTCCCTCGTGGCGCAGTGGTTGACTCCACGCTCGCAATGCAGGGAGCCCAGGTTTCATCCTTGGTCAGGCAACCAGATCCCACAAGCATGCCGCAACTAAGAGTTCGCATGCCGCAACTAAGGAGCCTGCGAGCCGCGACTAAGTCCCGGCACAACCAAATAAATAAATAAATAAGTGAAGTCAGAATGATAAAATATCACCATTTTGCAACTTCTAATGGAATAATGGATCTAGGCAATCAAGAGCTTCTAGTATTTTAAAAAATCACAACTAAATATTTTGCATCTTCCTTTGTAAGTATCTAACCCACCTATGAATTAGTTTTGAAAAAAAAAAAAAAGTAAATATGACTCTGTTCAAGCTTCCAGACCAGTTTATAGGAAATACAGGAAACAAAGGAACATGATAAACACCACAACACGAGTCTAGAAAAATCTAGACTGTGTGAAACTCCTCAAGGGAAAAGATCTGGTCTCTTCAACAAATATATTGCAAATTAAAAAAATTAAAAAGAGGGGGGGATCCTGTAGATTAAAACAAACCAAGTATTATATATAGAAACAAATTGCAATGTATGGACCTTATTTGAATCTTGATATGAACAAGCAAACTGCCTCCCCCTGCCAAAAAAGAAAAAGACAAAAAATCTGGCACAATCAGGGAAATTTAAATACTGACTAGATATTTGATAATATTAAGAAGCTATTTTTAATTTTTAGGAGTGATCATATATTTTAAAAGTCTTTATCTTCTGGAGATGTATACAAAAATATTTACAGATGAAGAGTTACGATGTCTTGTATTTGCTTCCAATTAATCCAGTGAGGATGAGAAGAGAGAGGGAGGAGGGAGGGTGAGCACTAAGTTGATAATGTTGAGAATTCATGATGAGTGCACAGGGGTCATTTTACTGTTCTATTTTTGAACATGTTTGAAATTTTTCATAATAAAAAGGGAAAAAATAAAAAGATATATATCTACACACACAGAGAGTATAGATTACATTGTATTCCTCAAGGGAAGATTTGTATCTAAGTTGGAAAGTACTTTAATGCTTATAAAGGGTATTTGAAGACTACTGTTAGTAGAAAAAGATGGGAAAACTAAACTCATTGAAATGAAAATTTGAAAATGTATAATTCAAAACTGAAGGAAATAATTTAAGAAAAATATTTAGCCTGAAATTTAGGATGAAAAATGGAAGAGGTGAAATTACCAAGAAGTTGTAGGAGACAACACTAAATGAGCTTTTTAACAAAGCTGACCTCAGCCTAGGCTAATACCAGTTTATGGGGTAAAAGATGAGTTTCCAGGATCTACCCTTTTATTATTATTATTAGAGTAAAAGAAATACATTGTAAGTTGACATCTCAAGACTCCTTGAACACCTCTTAACTCTGAAAATAACTTGCGATCTAGTTTCATTAATGCCAGCAGGTGGCGTGTTTGTTAGCTTTATTTTTTTCAAGCTCCGAAAAATTTGAGAAGCAGTATGAACATGTGAAAATAAGAAATGCTCTTTTTTCATTCTTTATATTTCGCTTCTCTCAGGGAAAATAATTTATAAGGATACAAATAAAATAAACTCTGTTTTTCTACTTTTCCACCATATTGAGAGCTTGAATTTTGTATTAAATTGCTACCTGCTTTCACTTTTTCTATAGTAAAATATATCTGATTCAAATCCCAAGCCATTGCCAGTCTCAAGATGGCATTGGTCAAGAGCTAAACCACCGGGAATCAGAAAGCCAGGTGTATCTTCACAGTGTGCTAAAAAAACAATGTGTTATGGCTTGTGTGCTGAGATTTTATGTTGCTTTCAGTGCCACTGAAAATTTCCCAGATAGGACCAAAGTTTCAACTTAGCCTGGAACAATCTCTGCACTCACCCTTGTCTAGCTCCCCAAAGAACGTCCAGGGCTGAGGAAAGTCTGGTGCTCTGCTTCTCTCGGGGTAAGCCCTAAGCAGACAGTTTACTGATGTGAAATCTCTGCTGAAGGACACAAATCGACCTCTTGTTAGTACTCTAGACGCGAGTGTCCTCAGAATCTTTAAAAGAATCCGGAGGTCTCTGAGAGGAAGTTAAGTGAAAATCCCCATTCTCTACCCCTTTGGGTTTGGGACTGATTTGCTCTAAATGGAGATGAAAAATGACCCCACGTATTTTGTTGTGTTAGCATGCTCCAAGTTGGAGGAGGGGGACACAGGTCATTTAGTTTCTGACAAAGAGATACCAAATCGTCAGTGCCCATTACAAATTCATTCAACAAAGCAAGTATTCATAGTTGACTTTATTGTGAGAAATATTTCAGACATGGTAGTGCTTGTTTCTAGTTTAATCAAAATGCTAATTCTTTTTCCCCCACTGAATCAACCTCTTTTATTACTATTTCTGGAAACTTTTATTCTGTAATATATCAGACTTCTTGCAAATAGAAGTTGTTTAACTTCATAGAACAATTTGAGAATAATAACTTCCATAAGGCTTTTCAATCAAACATGAACGAATGTCTTTTTTCTTTTATAGCTTTCTTGTTTACAATACCCATCACAAAATTTCAAGAAATTCATAGTACTATGAAAAGGAAAATAGAGATTACCTATAATTCCACCAGATTTTTCTTTTCTTTTCTTTTTTTTTGGCTGCACTGCACGGCTTGTAGGATCTTAGTTCCCCGACCAGGGATTGAACCCAGGCCACAGCAGTGAAAGCACCAAGTCCTAACCACTGGACCACCAGGGAATTCCCTCTTCCAGACTTTTAAATATGCATCATATACTTTTTTAAAAAATCAATTAATTAATTATTTATTTTTGGCTGCATTGGGTCTTCGTCGTTGCACGCGGGCTTTCTCTAGTTGTAGTGTGCAGGGGCTACTCTTCCTTGCTGTGCGTGGGCTTCTCATTGCAGTGGCTTCTCTTGTGGCGGAGCATGGGCTCTAGGCACGCGGGCTTCAGTAGTTGTGGCATGAGGGCTCAGTAGATGTGGCTTGTGAGCTTAGCTGCTCTGTGCAGTCTTCCCGGACCAGAGTTCCGACCCGTGTCCCCTGCATTGGCAGGTGGATTCTTAACCACTGCACCACCAGGGAAGTCCCACATACGTTTTTTAAGTGAAATAGTTTGATGAATTTTTTAAACATTCTCTTTCACTTAATAATATATTGTGGACATCTTTGCATATTAATAAATATAATTATAACCACATTACTTTCTTTAAAAACACATGGAGGAGGAAGCACTATTTATAGTCTTTAGGGATTTTCTTTAAATTTAGAAATAACATTCATAAAGTGTATAACGTTTCATGTATATCTCAATAAATGTTTACATATGTAAATGTCTTTGCTTGGGCTGCCATAACAAAGTACCATACTGAGTGGCTTAAACAACAGAAATTTATTTCTCACAGTTTTGGAGGTTGGAAAGATCAAGGTGCTGGCAAGGTAGGTTTCATTCTGAGGCCTCTTCTCTTGGCTTGTAGGTGGCTGCTCTCTTGCTGTGTGCTCACCCCCTGACCTCTTTTCGCTTGTTGAGGGAAAGAGGGGGGCAGAAAGAGACTACACAAGCTCTCTGGTCTCTTCCTGTAAGGGCACTAGTCCTGTCAGATTAGGGTTCCCTCTATATGACCTTATTTAACCTTAATCACCTTAAAGGCCCTATTTCCAGTGGGGTCATACTGGGGGTTAGCTTCAACATACTGAATTTGGGAGGGATTAGTCCATGGCACTAAAGCTTATTTTTTAAGAAGGAAGTTTTATATATACATCAAAATAAAGAATTAAAAGATTTTGTTGGATAATTTAGGAGAATGATTTATGTGGGTACTTTGGTATTCGTGAGAGCAAAGATTTTTGTCTTTTCTGTTCATTGCTGAAGTCTCATGTCTAGAATAGTGATTAACACATAACTGGTGCTCCGTGTTTACTGCATGAAAGACTGAATGTTTTCTTTTCTTTTTTCTGGAGGAGGGAGGCAGTATCAGAGCTTAGGAGCCATAGATTATTAAGACAGATTGTCTTTATTGAATCTCAGCTCTGTCACTTACTAGTTCTTTTACCTTGGACAAGTTACTTAAACTCTCTGTGCCTTAGTTTTCTCTTCTGCAAAATGGGTATTTTAGGGTTGTTGTAAAGATTAAATTAATTAATAAATAGGCTTAAGCCATTTAGAGTAGTATCTAATATGTAGTTGGTAGAAGTAGATACCTTGAAATAGGCAATACATGTTAGATATTTATATTTATGCCTAATTCTCCTTTTTATATATGTGGTCATAAACTAAGAAAATATCTTGTGAAGTTGGTAATGTGGAATTCTTGTTGCCTCTGCTTTTCAGGAAGAAATACTAGGGCACAGAGGTCAAATGACTTGTAAATGTGATGACCAATGTAAATGTGTATCCTACTTGAATATTCAAAGTAAGGCAATATATTTGCATTTTCCTGGAATTGTTTATTATTTAGGATTTTTAATGCTTTACTTAATTGATGGTTTACAAGCTACAAACTTAAATTGAGCCCCCAAATTGTGTTTATGTATACAACAGCTATAAATTCACTAAGTTGTGGCTATATATAGTCTCTCATATTTTGGATCCTCCTTATGATTTAAAAAAATACAACTTTATAGTCTCAATTAGTCATTAGGTATCTTCTCAGGCAATGGAAGCTGAAAGTACAAGTATTAACATGCAGAATCCTGCACATTTTTGAATGATGAAAAGGGATCCTCATTTAAAAAAATCAGGAATCTCTGCTCTAGTGGCTCTATATACACGAAAATTCTTGTATATCTTGATCTCTTAATCAGAACTGTAGGGAATCTCCCTTTTGGGCTTGCCTGAAACTGTGAAAACCAAAGCTCCACCTTTGGCATAGGGGGTTGGAGGCTGGGCGTTCGTCCGAGATAAACTACAACTCCCAAGATTCCCGGGTGAGGAGCTCTTGGGAGTTGTGGTTCAGTGAACACTGCGGCACCAATGCCCCTGCACCTCCCCTCCCCCTTCCATCGCAACCTACACCCTGGGCTCAGAATCTGGATGAGTAAGTCGCCTAGTCATCTCTCTCGTGGGAATTTTTCTCGCTTTTCCATTTTTCTCTTTTGTTTCCTCTGTTAGCTTATTGTTAGGCACACACAAGGACTACTCTTCTGGAGAAGAGTCGAGACGGAAGAGGCGGGATCAAGCTCTAAGCCGGAAGGGGTGAACCTGGCAATGAAAGTGATCCGGTGCCTGTCGGGCTGAAACGTATTGGACCACAGAAGGTTCAGACCTCCGTAAGGAAACCTAACGTCCTTTCTGTCTTTTTTTTTTTTTTTTTTTTTAACGTGCTCACAGTTCACTTCTCTTTTCTGGTCTTAAAAGTCTATTTTCCTTCTCCAGCTTTTTTTTTTTTTTTCCCCATGGTGTCTCCCTATGGGATCACTCCGTATACCGAGTTAGTGTGGCTTACACGTGATCCTCTCGTGCCGGCTTAGTGTCACTTCTGACTTGCCAAGGCTGAGAGTTGTCCCTAGAGTATCATTTTATTTTTAATTTTCATTTATTTTATTTATTTATTTTTGGCTGCGTTGGGTCTTCGTTGCTTCGCGCGGGCTTTCTCTAGTTGCGGCGAGCGGGGGTTACTCTTCGTTGCGGTGCGCGGGCTTCTCATTGCGGTGGCTTCTCTCGTTGCCGATCACGGGCTCCAGGCGCGCAGGCTTCAGTAGTTGTGGCATGAGGGCTCAGTAGTTGTGGCTCACGGGCTTAGTTGCTCCGCGGCATGTGGGATCTTCCCGGACCAGGGCTTGAACCCATGTTCCCTGCCTTGGCAGGCGGACTCTTAAACGACTGGAAAAGAGTCACCAGGAAAGGCCCTAGAGTATCATTTTAATCCTGTTACTGTCGGGGAGTGATGGAGAAGGCTTGCTATTCTCAGGTATAGATAAACCTAGGGTATAGATAAACCTAGAAGATAAATGTCTTGGGATTTACTTAACATTGAGGTTCATGACCTTGAGAGTTGCTTTTTCTACTATTTCTAAAATGGAAATTTAGCTAGAGGTGTTTTAACAAAAATCTTTTTGCCATTTTTTTGGTTACGTCCTTTTTCAAATGGACACACTTTCTGTGACTAGATGTTGTTTTAGACCAGGGTTCCTGGCCTCCTTAATCAATAGATATTGATCAGAGGCCAGACAAGAAATTCAGGCAAGGCTATATCGTGGCCCCTGCTGCAGCAGAGGGGAGTGAGCAGGTTCCTTACATGGGGTGAGGGTAGGCGTGTGTTCAGGGATCCAGCAGAGGGGTGGCTTAAGTGGTCTACCCATCCCCTTGGCTACGTTGTGTGCAGGGGGCATGCGCAGTACCCTGCTTTTGCTCCCCACTCTCTGCTTTTGCTGCCAGCTCTTCAGAGGTGCCAGTTGGGCTTTTTGGTCTCCTTTTATCTAGTTGTCCAGAATTTGCCCCAACTGCCCATGCACACCGTTATTTTTAGCCCGTATTCGTTTCTTTGTATTTTGTTGCTTAAGGAAACATTTGTCCAGGTGCAAGCATTGCAGCACTGCAGCAAAGGGTCCCAGGTCCCAGCTTGTCTCAATGTGAAGACAGGCAGAAACTCCTGCTGGAGGACTGTAACATTTGTGGCTACTGTGCCTTTGTGCATGCTTCCCGCAGTCCTTTTCTCAATGTGATTCAGTATGTTAAATTTCCTTAGTACAACCCTGCAAACTGTGAATATTTTAGAGACTATTCTGAATATTTTATTTCCTAGGAGATAACAATATCCAAGTTAGCAGACTTACAAATGATCAAATGAGCTAATATATGAATACACCTAACGTAGTAGAAACACTGGAGACAATAAAGGTTGATTCTGATCAATTTTGACCCTTATTTCAACTTTGAACCTCAGGATTTTAGGGGCAAAGTATTTTTCTTAGAACACTTTATCTTCTCTTTCTTACTCAGTAAAACCATTATGTACATTTGTTATCTCTTTTGATTATCTCTGTTAGAAGGAAGAACAGATAATTATTATTGTACATAACTAATTTCACCTAACATGTAATTTTTTAAAGTAATTTTTCTTCCTGACTGTAAAAGTAGTATGTGCTAAATGTATAGGAAACTTGGAAAACACGAAGAAGTAGGAAAAAAAAGGAAGCAAAAGGAATCCATCATCCCACAACTAGAGATCATCTTACTAACGTTTTGGTATGTTTTTAGTTTTCTTTTTTCAAAATAAAGCTCTTCCTCAACTTATGATGCAGTTATGTCCCCATAAACCCATGTATTCCATATACTGTAGACAAATTTGAAAGCCTAATTGAGATTATATTGTTTTGATTCTGTTTTTTTCATTTAATATAATTATCATCATTGTCTTTTTTTTTTTTTTACCAAACTTTCTACTTTCTTAGTCTGTCAGTGTGTAAATTTTCCGTCCTTTAGGATCTCAGTTAAAAGGGAAGCACCTTCGAAGAGTGATTGCATAGTTGGGAATGAAAAGCACTGAAGTCTGAACAGGCAAGCTGCATTCACCTCAGCTCTGCCTCTATCTGGCAGAATGAATAATCATGATTAAGTTACTTGACTTCCTTGGGCATCTGGATACCTAAGAATTAGACAAGGAAGTAGTGTTTCCTTCAAACTTTAAAAATCTATTAATATACGAACCATCTAAAGTTTGCATGATTATTTCATACTTGTCAAGAGCTTATTCACACACTCAATTTTAGATTCTGGGTACTTTCTAGAAAATAGCTGATTTAACCCATTCTATTGATATATTTATTAGTTACACTCCTACTCATTTGCCTTAGTTAATTATATATGTTGAATGGGTAGAAAACAGCACTACCTTCATTTATTTTGTTATATTCACAGATTTGAAGATTTGTTTTCTTCTTGTGGGTTATTGAATTTAGAGACTGTGTTTGGAGCTGGCTGAGGCAGTGAACTGAGCAAGATTTCTTGAGGCTCCTTCAGCTTTTATATCTGTGGAGTTGATATTTCTCAGATTGTGTTTATTTTGTTTCAGATGCTGAAATGAATCGTCACCTGTTTGTTTGGCTTTTTAGACATCCGTGTCTTAATGGTCACCACCAGTGCCATGTCCATCTCCATTCTCATCAACTTACACAGATACCTCTTGACACAAGGCTGTGGGTTTTTAGACGAAACAGGAATCACATTCTCCATTGTCTGTTAAGTGAGAATTGGTCCAGGAGATATTGTCATCAAGATACCAGGATGCTCTGGAAGCATAAAGGACTACAGAAATACATGGAGGACCTGAGTAAGGAGTACCAAACACTTGATCATTGTTTGCAGCATGTCTCTGTGAGTGAAGGGGACCGGAGGTCCTTGAATCAACGGCATGCTGAGCTGGCTCCGCTTGCAGTCATTTACAAAGAAATTCAGGAGGCTGAACAAGCCATTGAAGAATTAGAATCAATGTGTAAAAGTAGGTAAAAGATATGTGTGTACAAGTACAGGATTGATTTTCTAAGTTAAAGGTATATTGAATACAGTCTTTTAAAAAGCCTGCACATAGTAAGCCCTGCACTTGGAAAGGACAGGACTCTGTACTCTGGGTGTTTGAAGTATTTCAGCTACTAAAGAGCAACTACTAAGAGACCGAGGTCCTTGTGGTACTTGCCAAGAAGCACTTAGGGTCTGGGAGACTAAATATTGACCTTTTCAGAATTTTTAATTTATTAATAGATCTTTATTGGGCACTGTCCTATGTGCTACATACCAGGGACACAAAAATACAATTCCTACCCCGTCAGAGGGCTTATATGGTATGGGTATTATTTCATCACCCCAAAAAGAAACCCTACACCCTTTAGCCATCTCATGCCAATCCCCCCCATCCCTGCCAGCCCTAGACAACCACTAATCTACTTTCTGTCTCTATACAGTTACTTATTTCAGGCATTTTATATAAATGGAATCATACAATATGTTACCCTATGTGACTGGCTTCTTTCACTTAGCATATGTTTAAGGTTCATTTATGTTGTAGCATGTTTCTGTACTTCATTTCTTTTTATTGCTGAATTATGTCCCATTGTATAGATATACCACATATTATTTATCCATTCATCAGTTGTTGGTTATTGAGTTTTTCCACTGTTTTGGTTATTATGAACAATGCTGTTATGAACATTTGTGTACAAGTTTTTGTGTAGACATATATTGCTAAGTTGTGTGGTAACTCCATGTTTAACTTTTTGAGGAACTGTCAGACTGGTTTTCCAAAGTGGCTGAACCATTTTACATTCCATCCTCAGAGTATGAGCGTTCTGGTGTTTCTACATCCTCTCCAACCCTTGTGACCCGCCCTTTCGATTCTAGCCTTCCTGGTGTGTGTGAAGTGGTATCTTACTGCGGTTTTGACTTGCATTTCCCTGATTAATGGTGTTGAGTGTCTTTTTATGTGCCTATTGGCTGTTGTATATCACCTTCGGTTAAATGACTGTTTAGATCCTTTGCCCATTTTTTAATGAAGTTGTCTTTTTATTATTGAGTTGTAAGAGTTCTTTATATTACAGATACAAGTTCCTTATCAGATATATTATTTGCAAAAATTTTCTCCCATTCTGTGGGTTGTCCCTTGAAGCACCTCAGTTTTTAATTTTGGTGATGTTCAGTTTATCTTTTTTTTCTCTTGTTTGTGTTTTGGTGACATATCTAAGAAATTATTGCATAATCCAAGGTCACAAAAGTTCACATCTGAGTTTTCTTCCAAGGGTTTTATATTTTTAGTCCTTACATTTAGGTCATTGATCTATTTGAGTTAATTTTATATATAAAGTGAGAGGTGTTAATTTTTAATTTTAGTATCTCTTAATATTTTATTGCCTTAACATTTTTTCTTTTATGAAAAATTTCCAAAATATACAGAAGTTGAGAGAAAAGTATAATGGACTAACCTGGGATTCAACATTTATCCAAATTTTTTTTTTTTTAAAGGACATGAGCCCTCTTTTTTTTTTTTTTTAATATTTATTTATTTATTTGGTTGCACTGGGTCTTAGTTGTAGCATGCAAACTCTTAGTTGCGGCATGCATGTGGGATCTAGTTCCCTGACCAGGGATCGAACCCGGGCCCCCTGCATTGGGAGCATGGAGTCCTATCCACTGCGCCACCAGGGAAGTCCCGATCCAAATTTTGCTATTGGCTTTTATTGTATTTTATTTTTAATATTTATTTATTTGGCTGCACCGGGTCTTAGTTGCAGCACACCACATCTTCAGTTGCAGCATGCGGGATCTAGTTTCGTGACCAGTGATGGAACCCAGGCCCCCTGCATTGGGAGCACAGAGTCTTAACCACTGGACCACCAGGAAAGTCCCTTGCTATTGGCTTTTAGTTTAATTTATAAACTTTCTTTTGTGCTCCATCCTGTTTCATTAAGCCTTAGAGATGTTAAGCAGCATCGAGGCCAGTCACAGCTATACCTGTAAAGTCCTGGATGTCCAAAGCCTTACCTTTTTCTGCCTCCTATTAGTGGTCTGCAAGTCTCTCACTTTTTTTTTGGCCATGAGGCATGCGGGATCTTAGTTCCCTGACCAGAGATTGAACATGTGCCCCCTGCAGTGGAAGTGCAGAGTCCTAACCACTGGACCGCCAGGGAATTCCCTCTCACCTCTTTTAATGAGGATTATTTTTTACTCTTTCGCATAATGCCACTCAAATTTGTAATTAATTAGTTTGGGAAAGTTGCTTGCACATAATAGGAGCTTACTAAATGCTTTCCAAATTAAATTGACATAACCTCTTTCAGCCACGTTTGTATCATGTGTAATATTAGTATGGCTTGGCTATCATCCTTTGGCTTCACTCCCCTCTGTAAAACAAGTATGATTGCCTTTCTCTGTTTTATATTCTGATCCATTATGTAATTGTCTTAACTTCAGTCCCTTTCCCTGTTTTTTTTAAACGACATGAGCCCTCTTTTTTTTTTTTTAATATTTATTTATTTGGTTGCACTGGGTCTTAGTTGTAGCATGCAAACTCTTAGTTGCAGCATGCATGTGGGATCTAGTTCCCTGACCAGGGATCAAACCCGGGCCCCCTGCATTGGGAGCATGGAGTCCTATCCACTGCGCCACCAGGGAAGTACAGGGCCTGTGTCTTATTCATCTTTATTTCCTGCGGCACCAAACATAAGGTATAATAGACTCTTGAATCTGTTGATACAGTGAAATTGAACTAGATTGGATCTTACAGTTCAGTAAATAATAAAAAGCCACAAAAATAATTTTATATGATTGCAGATCAGCAGGTTTTTCTGGTACCTCTGACCCGAGACTTATGTGCACAAGGTGAGGCCAGTAGCGATACTACAATTCTGCAACAGGTGATCCATAATTAGAATTGAGTTCAGATGGCACCTTATCTAGGAGCCTTCCTTAAGGGTTGAAGTCTGGGTTAGACCACCCTTTAGGCCTCGATGGCGCTGCCCACACCACATATTGTCATCAAGTGAATGTGTCCACCTTTCCCACCAGACTGAACCACTTTAGCCCTGAACCATGTTTTATTCATCCTTGTGTCCCCAGCAACTGGCAGAGTATTTAGCACAGAGTAAGTGTGAAATGTTGAAAGCAGGAATGAGGCATAGAATCCCGCCAGACCCCCATGACTTCCATGACTAGAAAAGAATTTTAAAGAGCCTTCTCTCCTGTATGAGTCTTCATTTCTATTTTCTTCTTTATTTTTAAGAATTAAAAATTTCTACCTCATCTAGCACACATCACCAGTGACAAATGGAATCTCTGGGCATCTAAAGCAATGGAGTCAAAGGTTATGGGATCCACCCTACTTGGCCACTATCTCATTGATAGCTTGTGTTATTAGAGCTCCATGATTTAACTTTTTGCTTTGAAATGATGTGAAAATGACCATTCTTTCCATAAAGCAGAGGCTTGCAAGGATGTGTGGTTTTTTGACCCATGTGGTGTTTTTAAAAAATGTTTACTAAGTATGAACATTTCAAGAGGTTTCAGAATTTTAAAGAGGTCTTATTTCTGACTTCTCTTGAAAAAAAAAAGAGGCGTTTCTAGCCATGCTACATTACTCACAGTGTGCTGGGTAATGGCTGCCAGCTTTAGACAAGAAATGGTCACCCCAGTTTACCCTGAAACTTAGCTTATTCGGGTTTACATTTAATTAGCCAGTCCCTTTTTAAACCTGTTTGATTTATCACTGATTTCTGTAATTACTTACAGACATTCAAATCACCAGCTCATTGGGGCAAGATCGTATTTGTTGAGTTTTTTGGACACACTTAGCAAATACTTTATATTCTCTAACTATTCTGTTCTTTTGTATAATCCCTTGCCTTCTCAAGTGAAATAAAACCTAGTAGGTAGAGATTAGATAGCTATTTAAGAATTTCTTTGTAAGTATTTAAACATTTTTACCATTATTTCTGTCGATGGTTTGTAGGTCTAAATAAAGAAGATGAAAAGCAGTTACAAGAACTTGCTTTGGAAGAGAGGCAAACCATTCTTCAGAAAATCAACATGTTATACAGTGAGGTATGTTTTAAGAGGTAAACTAATCTCAGCAATGTTAATGTAAAGGAATACTATTCTTGCTAGACTATGTTTTGCTGCTCAAAGTATTTTCCAAACACCAGTTGATTAAGTCTTCTCTTATGATGATTGATAATATTGGGTTTAGTGCTGTCATTTACTACAGAATGAGATTGAAGAGATTGTGTTGGCAAGGAATGAAACCACCCTCCCCCCCACAGACAAAAGTATTCCAAAGCTGAATCTATTAAGTTAGCAGACAAGGAAACACATGCTAGTGAAGAAATTTACTTCAACATGGAGTAGAGTCAGGGGGTTTTAAGTCTTAGAAAGAGGGAGTGGTACATGGTAACTGGGTTAATTAAGGATTGAAAATTTGCATTCAGGATAGAATGGAATGAATCCAAGGGATAGAGACAGTGGGTTAATACAAGTCTTTAGTCCCTTCTAGCTCAATGGATGGTTTGTCTACAAGAAAATGAAAATACGGTGCTATGTACTATGTTCCCCTTTGTCATATTTGCCATCCTCCTACCTTCAGTCTTCCCTACCCTGGGAATCCAGTAGAGAGACGGTTTTTTCCTTGAAGTATAGTTGATTTACAATGTTATGTTAGTTTCAGGTGTACAGCACAGTGATTCACATATACATATATCTTCTTTGTTAGATTCTTTTCCCTTATAGGTTGTTACAGAATATTCAGTATAATTCCCTGTGCTATACAGTAGGTCCTTGTTGGTTATATAGTTTATATATGGTAGTGGATGTATGTTAATCCCAAACCCCTTTTCCCTTTGGTAACCATATGTTTGTTTTCTATGTCTGTGAGTCTATTTCTGTTTTGTAAATAAGTTCATTTGTATCTTTTTTTTCTTAGATTTCACATACAAGCAGTATCATATGATATTTGTCTTTCTCTGTCTGGCTTGCTTCACTTAGTATGATAATCTCTAGAGGGACTTTTTGAGGATGAGGATGGAGGTATCAGTTATTGTTTTCACTGATTTAAACAGCTAGTCAAAAGCAGATGTAGGACATCTGACTCTTAGTCTACTACTCTCTCCTGCAGGCTATATCATTTCTAGCAGAGATGGACTATTTCAAAAATTGTCGGTAGGGGGAATCATGACACATAGATACTTTCAGTTTGATTTGAAAGACCTTTTAGTAATAATAAAGTTGCTTCCCTTTTCTTCCTAAGAGGTAAGTTGGTTGCTTTCTTTATTAGAAAGCCCCTTTTTTTCTTGTCACACTGAGAAACTATTTGAGCCTTACCTTGGGAATCCTCAATCTACTCTTTAAACAGCAACTCTGCTGAGAAGACAGGGCACGGCCTGGTGTCCGTCCGCTGTCATTTATTGTGGGAGAGAATATATAATTATATGTTAAAAGTCCTCATTTTCTCCAAATGAAGACTTTCAGAGCTTACTTCTTTCATTACATGAAAGAAGCTACTGTTTAAGACTAATCAGAAGCAAAATTTGAAGAAAATTGAATGGAACACTGGACTTTGATCTAAACTTTTGCATTTTAGAAAATTAAGATAATTTGATAGCATTGTAGAAAATATGCCAACAAGTAACTTCATTGTTAACATGAATCATCATTTATTTTAGGCCTAATTAGGTCTACTTATTAAAGCATTTTAGGACCAGACCTCTTTGAGATGCTCTATGATTTTGTTAATTACTGATTTTTTAGTATTTGGGGGTCTTTTATCTAAGTTCAAGGAATAGCAGTATACCATGGAAAATATACACACTAATACTGATTTTTTTTTTTTCTTTTTCAGCTTCTCCAGAGTCTAGTGCCAAAGGAGAAATATGACAAAAATGATGTTATTTTAGAGGTGACATCTGGAAGAACTACTGGAGGTCAATAAAATAGTTTTATCGTAAATGATCTTAAAAACTACTTAAATGTTACCTTGATATGACACACTGTAACTTTAAAAGTCTGTTAAATGTGTTTCACTTTGGAAGTAGTCATTTCTCAACTCCTAAGGGGTTTTTACTTAAGGAGGACTCTCTAAGAAATTTGTGCTGATTTTTAAAAAATTTTTTATTGAAGTATAGTTGATTTACAATGCTGTGTTAGTTTCTGGTGTACAGCAGAGTGATTCAGTTATAAATGAATATTTTTTTCATATTCTTTTTATTTTGGTTTATTACAGGATATTGAATATTTTCTATCCTACTGTGCTATACAGTAGGACCTTGTTGTTTATCTATTTTATATGTAGTAGTTTGTATCTGCTAATCCCAAACTCCTAATTTATCCCTCCCCACCCCCTATTCCCTTTGGTAACCATAAATTTGATTTCTATGTGTGTGAGTCTGTTTCTGTTTTGTAAATAAGTTCATTTGTGTCATATTTTAGATTCCACATGCAAGTGATATCATATGGTGCTTGTCTTTCTCTTTCTGACTTACTTCACTTAGTATGATAATCTCTAGGTCCATCCATGTTGCTGCAAATGCCATTATTTCATTCTTTTTTATGACTGAGTGGTATTCCATTGTATATATGTACCACATCTTTATCCATTCCTCTGTTGATGGACATTTAGGTTGCTTCCATGTTTTGGCTATTGTAAATAGTGCCGCTATGAACATTGGGGTGCATCTATCTTTTCTTATTAGAGTTTGCTTCAGATACATGCCCAAGAATGGGATTGCTGGGTCATATGGCAACTCTATTTTTAGTTTTTGAAGGAACCTCCATACTGTTTTCCAGAGTGGCTGCACCAATTTACATTCCCACCAACAGGGCAGGAGAGTTCCCTTTTCTCCACACCCTCTCCAGCATTTATTGTTTGTAGACTTTTTGATGATAGCCATTCTGAGCAGTGTGAGGTGATACCTCATTGTAGTTTTGATTTGCATTTCTCTAATAATTAGCAACGTTGGGCATCTTTTCGTGTGCCTACTGGCCATCTATATGTCTTCTTTAGAGAAATGTGTGCTGACTGAATATTTTTATATTTTCTCTTAGGTGATATCTGCCAACAATTTACCCGGGAAATATTTGATATGTATCAGAATTATTCAAGCTACAAACACTGGAAATTTGAACTTCTGAATTATACACCAGCTGATTATGGTAGGTGTGTTTGAGGATTTGTCCATAGATGATGCTGGAAGTTGTTTTTCTTCTGATATTGATTAGAACCGTGTTGTCCCATTTTTTAAAACATTTGACCTATATCTACTAAATACTGTGACATGGGCTCATCAATCACAGTGGCTTACTATAGTAGAATTCTTACTGTGGGAGAAGAGAGTGGGAGGGAAGGAAGTATCCTCCTAGGAAGGAGTATCTGAATTAGAGAAACTTTCCCTGTGGAGGGTTGATATATGCCTTGCCTGAAAAATCATTGCTCTGTTGTTCAAAGCCAAGATGTATTAAGGTTTTTACTCTGAAGTACTAATGATGTGTTGGAGGTTTATGGGAATGCAGAAGAAGTTAGTCATTTGTCTTTATTTTCAAGAAGCTCCCACCCTAGTTGGGCTGATAAAAACTTAGACAACATAAACAATAAGAACCAATGTGAGTCTTTAAACTTTTAAATACTCAAGTATGTTAAATCAGAACATCTGATAGTAATTCTTTTTTGTTCAATTCTCTTAATCCACCTGGAAGTTTTTGTCTGCTTGGTTACACAAAGATACACTATAGTAGACAGAGGGCCGATGAATAATAACCCACAAATTATCAAAGTGGGGAAAGAGGATTCGTGTAAGTTAAACAATCGAGGGAAATGAAAACAAGTATAGAGCATAAGTAAGGTTGTGCGTCTTATGGATTTGAAATACAGCCAGTGGTTAGGAAAGGTGAAACAGGAGGGAAGGGGGCAGGGCGCAACCTTTGAAAGAATGACATAGCCTGAGGACATGACATAAACTGATGAGAACCAAATGGGTCCAAGATGGTGGACAAGTCGACTTCCACTAGACCTTGAGCCTCAGTATATGCTCATTGTAATACATCAGCAAGCTAAATGACACACTGACTGGCGCCATGACAGTGCCAAGGCCAACCATAAGGATGAAAAATTGGG